>NC_087166.1:8705000-8755000 GCF_035594125.1 Scylla paramamosain
TTAATGCCTGAGCGAATATATAAATTTTTTGTGCCATTTCCTACCGTGTCCGCCCCTCGCAAATCCAGGGGCTGTTATGGGCTCTGCTGGTACTTTTCGGCCCTTTTTTTCACCCCTTTCATCGCGGCGGGGGGAGAGGGGAGGGGAAGGGGAGGGGGAGAGGGAAGGGGAGAGGTAAAAAATTGTTTCGTTTATGGTATCGATAGGTGTATAAAAAATAGGTAAATATACTATAGATTCAACTCCTGCTAAATCATCAGGTTATGTATGGGGCGATAAAGGGAGAGAGAGAGAGAGAGAGAGAGAGAGAGAGAGAGAGAGAGAGAGAGAGAGAGAGAGAGAGAGAGAGAGAGAGAGAGAGAGAGAGAGAGAGAGAGAGAGAGAGAGAGAGAGAGAGAGAGAGAGAGCACTGTTTAGTCCGGCATTCAAACAGGGAATAATTAGTTTGTTTAGGGATGTTGAGTGTAATTAAATTGGAGAGAGAGAGAGAGAGAGAGAGAGAGAGAGAGAGAGAGAGAGAGAGAGAGAGAGAGAGAGAGAGAGAGAGAGAGAGAGAGAGAGAGAGAGAGAGAGAGAGAGAGAGAGAGAGAGAGAGAGAGAGAGAGAGAGAGAGAGAAAGTCACAAAACTCATAGAATTGCGCTGCAGGTGAAGAGGGGAGAGGAGGAAGGGAGGAAAACATGCAGATGAAGAAAAAGGACAGTGATGGTGATGCATGAGGAAGAGGAAGAAGAAGAGGAGGAGAAGGAGGAGGAGGAGGAGATGGAGAAGAGATGGAGAAAAGTTTTATGGTGGAGTAGGAGATGAGAGGATGTCTAGTGTAGTCCAATTCTTCTTCCTCCTCCTCCTCCTCCTCCTCCTCCTCCTCTTCCTCCTTTATACACAATTGTCAAGTGCCCAGGCCAGTGTTGGGGGACAGGAGCCATGGGGGGAGGGAGGAAGCACGCTGAAACAACGCAACGTTATTCAAATCATACTGCTAATTTACTGAAACAAACAGAAAAAAAAACAATCCAATTTTCTTTTACTGTTTTATTACTTATTCTTCGTTTTTCATTATCAATAAGTCACTAGATTTCTCTCTGTCTCTTCCCTTTATGTACCTTCCTTTGATTCTCCGTGTCTCGCTCTCACCCTTCTGTAACTTATCATCTTTCTCCTTTATTCCCAAAACATCTCTGTCTCTCTGTTCTTTACTCTCCTCTCTTTCTCCGTCTCTCTCTCTTACCCTTCTATACCTCTTCTTTTCTTCTTCCATTCTCCTTCACTCCCTCTCCTTTCTTTTCCTTCCACCCCTGTCATAACAACATCTGGCGGGCGTTACTGCTCATAAAAACACATCTAAGTTACCCTGCACTGTTTCTCCCAACCCAGTCTTGCTTTGGTGCGTGCTTGCGATGTATATTTATAACAAGTCCAGTGGCCAGCCAGCTAGAAAGGCCGGCATGGCGAGGCATAAGACAGCCGTACTCTATGCAAACTCAGAGCTAAGTTTTAATTAATCCTTTGCCTTCATTCTTCTCTCTCTCTCTCCCTCTCTCTCTCTCTCTCTCTGTCAGTCTCTGTCTCCGTGTCTGCTAGATTCTTCATTTTCTTTCCTCATTTTCTCTCTCTGTTATCTCATTTTCTTATTCTCGTTCGTCTTCGTTGTTCTCCTCCTCCGTGTTTCTTGGTTCATAATCCTTCCGCTTTTTTCTGGTACACGCTCTCTCTCTCTCTCTCTCTCTCTCTCTCTCTCTCTCTCTCTCTCTCTCTCTCTCTCTCTCTCTTTCTGGAACTTTCTTTCCCTTCGGTATTCTCAGAAGTTTGTCTGATAATTGTATCTTGGCGAGACGGGGAAAAGAAAACGGGGAGAGGATAATACTAATGATGGAAACTGCAAACAAAAGGGCAAGAGTAAAAGAAAATCAATATAAATTCGAAGTGGCAACAATGAAACACGCCAGTCTGTCTACTCAGGTGGAGGTAATGAGAGAGAGAGAGAGAGAGAGAGAGAGAGAGAGAGAGAGAGAGAGAGAGAGAGAGAGAGAGAGAGAGAGAGAGAGAGAGAGAGAGAGAGAGAGAGAGAGAGAGAGAGAGAGAGAGAGAGAGAGAGAGAGAGAGAGAGAGAGAGAGAGTAAAAATAAACCCTACTCACCCTCGCACAATGAAGCAAAAAAGAAAAAAATATAAGAAAAGAAAACGAAGGTGGTGGGAAGATAAGACGAGGAGGAGGACTTGAAGTGAGTGTAGGACGAGGAGGAGGAGGAGGAAGAGAAGGAAGAAGAAGAAGAGGAGGAATTCATACCTGCTAGCAATTAGGACTGTAACAATGTAAATAGGATAGGTGTCTTAATCACTATTGTTCATATTCATAGGAGATTCCTTCCCTCTTGCAAGGAGTCTCTCTCTCTCTCTCTCTCTCTCTCTCTCTCTCTCTCTCTCTCTCTCTCTCTCTCTCTCTCTCTCTCTCTCTCTCTCTCTCTCTCTCTCTCTCTCTCTCTCTCTCTCTCTCTCTCTCTCTCTCTCTCTCTCTCTCTCTCTCTCTCTCTCCACTAAGTTTGTGTGAGAGTTCAAGGAAAAGAGATAAAAAATATAAAGAAAATAATACGACAAGAGGTAGTGGGAGGAATTTTGATAAGTCAGAAGGCGATCAGTTGTTGGATTGAGTGAAAGTGTGTGAAAAGATGATGAAAATAGAGAATGTGGGGAAAGAAAGAGATAAAATAATCGAGTCTTCCAAGTAAGAGAGAGAGAGAGAGAGAGAGAGAGAGAGAGAGAGAGAGAGAGAGAGAGAGAGAGAGAGAGAGAGAGAGAGAGAGAGAGAGAGAGAGAGAGATCTTGCACGTTTTTCCTTAAGTAACAAAGGGAAATATCTGAGTCAGAGGAGAAAGAGACGTTATTAATCTTTTCTCACCTGTGCATATTAAAAAAAGAGAAACATTGGCTTTGCTTCTCTTTCCCTAACGTGTATTTATTTAAGTGCAGCAACTCACTCCTAAAAAGGCAGCCACACTTAAACATGCACTCGTCCATTCATTACAAAACAAGCACATGTAATAAAATAACACACTTTTAACACCTTCACTGCGATGTCCAATAATTCACAGCCCTAAAAAATTAATATATGAAATCCTTATAAGCACCTAGAAGAAAAACATTGATGAAAAACAATGGATTCTACAATTTCTAGCCAACTGTGGAACAAGAAGAGCCCAAGATTGGTTAGTGATCAAGGGCAAGTGTACCAAACAGCAGTGAATGAATCTAAAACCCTACCATTTATAACAAAGCCGTCATAAGTTACTACATATGCTTCCTCGCACCTCATCACTTACATGCTCATAAAATCAAAATTATCATGTAATGTTTCCTTCCCAGTCTTTCCTTCATGGAGCTCAGAACGTGAACTTTAGAGAGCCAAGACGTGGTTACTGAAGCTAAAGGTGAGGTTGAGAATGTGAAGGAAGGAAGTGACTGGAAAGAGTGTTAGTGGCGAGGAGAGCAAGAGGGAGAGTGAGGGAAAGTGAGAGTAAGGACTGTGTACATGGAGGAAGGGCGTGAAAGAGGAAAGAGTGATAGAAATAGAGAGGGAGGGAGGAAATAATGGAGCAGGAGTACTGTATAGTTGTCTATGAGAGAGAGAGAGAGAGAGAGAGAGAGAGAGAGAGAGAGAGAGAGAGAGAGAGAGAGAGAGAGAGAGAGAGAGAGAGAGAGAGAGAGAATGTATTGTCTGAAACTATTCTTCTTTTGAGTCACCTGATGGAATTTCTAGTTATCTCAGTCTATTTTCCATGTGTTTCTCGCTCGTTTTTTTTTCTTCTTTTTGTTATTTTATTTATTTGTTTATTTATTCTCAGGTGGAGTCCCATCCTTTATTGTTTGTGGCTCAGAATATTCCTTGGTCGTGTTATTTATTTTCGTTATCCTTTCCTTTTTTTTTCCTTGTTAATTCATTGCCTCTCTCTCTCTCTCTCTCTCTCTCTCTCTCTCTCTCTCTCTCTCTCTCTCTCTCTCTCTCTCTCTCCTTCCGTTGTCGTTTTTGTGCCTCTTGTTCTTGTTTTTGGCTTTGTTCTTTTTGTTCTTTTCTCCTCCTTGTTGTTGTTGTTCTTAATCTTCTTTCTCTTGTTTATCATTCTTTTATACTCCTTTATTATCATTATTATTGTTATTGTTGTTAATACATATTGTTCATTGTCGTTGTTGTTGTTGTTGTTGCTGTTGCTGTTGTTGTTGTAGTTGTTGTTATTATTATTATAATTATTATTATTATTATTATTATTATTATTATTACTATTATTATTACCATCATTATTATTACTTTTGTTATTGCAGGGTTTGTTGTTGTTGCTCCTCGGTCAGAGCACCTATTGAGAAGTTAAAAGTTTCATAACAAGAATAACAGGCGGAATTCTGGCTAACTTTATCTCCCCGTCTCAAACAAATCCAGTTTTCCTTTACCACCAAGAGAGAGAGAGAGAGAGAGAGAGAGAGAGAGAGAGAGAGAGAGAGAGAGAGAGAGAGAGAGAGAGAGAGAGAGAGAGACCTTTGGCAAGATTAACTTAATCTCTGTATATTGTACTTAAATTTGTTAGTGTAGTTTTGTTAGTCAATAACTGTGCTCTCTCTCTCTCTCTCTCTCTCTCTCTCTCTCTCTCTCTCTCTCTCTCTCTCTCTCTCTCTCTCTCTCTCTCTCTCTCTCTCTCTCTCTCTCTCTCTCTGTGTGTGTGTGTGTGTGTGTGTGTGTGTGTGTGTGTGTGTGTGTGTGTGTGTGTGTGTGTGTGTGCGTCTGCGAGCGTGTGTGTGACTTATATATTATGTGCATGTGAGCAAAGCATACCAGAGGAGGTGATATCTTGGCCAGACATTTCTTCCTTTCTTTTTATGGCTCATGCATTTTTCCTTTACGCTCGGCGCCTGCATTTCTTTTTGCCCACCTCCCTTCCGTCTCCGTCACGCGCCTCCGCCTCCTGCACCACCTTCAGTATCGCCTTCATTTCGTGGCCACTCAAATTATTCTCCTTTTTCCATAATAACTATTAAAAACTGGTGTCCCTTTGTTCCTTCCTCTCATGTCACACTCAGATATGTCCTTCCTCTTTTCTCTATAGCAACTAAACTCTTTGTCTCTTCCTTCCTTCTCATACTCAAATGTTTCCTCTTCCTTTTCCAAATAGTAACTTGTCTTTTCGTTTCTTTTTATCTTTTCTCACACTCTTTCCTACTCCTTTTTCATATAGCATCTCGTCTTTTCTGTCTCTCCTTTCTCACACTCAAATGTTTCCTCGTCTTTTTCCACATATCAGCTAGACTCTTCGTCCCTTCCTCTCTTTTCATACTCAATCTTCTTCCTTTTCCATATAGCGACTCTTCTTTTCTGTCCCTTCCTCTTTTTTCATAATCAAATACATCCCCTTCCTTTTCTATATAGTCCCTCCTTTCCCTTACACTTGACAACCACTTCTCTTTTTCTATATAGTAACTAGTCCTCCCATCATGTTCCTTCCTCCCTTCTCACACTCAAATCTCCTGTCAGCGTTCCCTAGACTTCGACTCTGTTACAATCCCTTCCGATACTCTTGTGCTGGTGCTCCGTTAAAGTCTTTAGCGGCTCTCCTTCTGCTCTCACTTCGTTAAAACCTCGCGTCTCCCCGTGCCCTCCCCACTTCCATTACATTAACACCCTCCCCAGACACTCACTCGGCTCAGGCAAGTTGACTGAAGCTGTGACGAGAATTCTCCAAGTTTTTCCGTCTCCGTCTCCTCGTGTCTGTGTGTGTGTGTGTGTGTGTGTGTGTGTGTGTGTGTGTGTGTGTGTGTGTGTGTGTGTGTGTGTGTGTGTGTGGATTCTCATCGTCCTTTCTTCTCATAAGATGTTCAGTGATAAATAATTTCTTCTCTCAAACGGCTCTCATTCTCCTCCCTTCCTATAATTCAGTGGCTTCACAAACTTTCACCATCATTATTGCATTGTCTATGTGGTGAAGGGGGGTGTGAGCGTCAGGGAGGAATTGCTGTACAGTATGCAGTAATGGGGGAAGTATAGGAGGATGGAGAGATGGAAAAAAAGAAGAAAGGAGGGAGATGGAAAGGCATGGAGGGGGTGAGACTGAAGTTAAAGGCGATGAAACAAGTGGATTCTCAAATACTCGTAACTTTGAAAGCTTTGTTGATCTCTTGCGTCTGTCTGCCTCTCTATCCCTCTGTCTCTTTCTCGCTGTTAACCCGATGCCTCACTCTACAGCCTCCACTCATTACTGGAAAACTGGAAGAATATCTGAGTGTACCTGAAATGTCTTGAGTGAACGGTCTATGATGAGTGTACGGAAGTGGTCTTAAGGTTTCAAGGGTTGTGACAGTGTGATGATTGGCTGGTTATGTGAAAGGAGGTGTTGTGTGTGTGTGTGTGTGTGTGTGTGTGTGTAGGAGACTATGGCTCTTGAGTTTATGCTGATGAATAGTTGAAAGTTTGCTTGGTTTTTTTTCTATATCCTTTGCAACACTTCATCCCCGGCGTGCATTGTAAAAATCATGAAACAGCAACACAGCACTGCCGAACGAGAGGAACACTGCAGACTGAATGAGTGATAAGCAGGAGAACAGTAACAGTAGTAGAAATAATATTATCTGTACTAGATCTGAAATACGTAGTAACGGCGTATCTGACGAGACAAGTACAAGAGTGGACGAAATGACCTGAAAGAGAGACGAGGGAGATGGAATGACGTGAGGCAGCGGTGGCGTCACTGTACCTCTCATTATTAATCCCTCCTCCTGTCGCTCTGAGGTCCGTATTCAGAAAAGCCTTGCTCTCTCACCACGACTATTTTCAAAGGCCACAGAGATGAATAGTCAGGTTTTTAGGAGGGTTTCTCCGGTTAATAGTATCTTGTTCATCTGCCACTAAAACCGTAAAAACACCCTTAATCTGCGTAAATTCATCTAGCGCCTTTTGAAAGGAGTGGAGGTGCGGCGCAGAAGTGTATTACAGAATATAGCCACAAAGGGTAACTCGTCTGAATGAGAGACAACAAACATGACCTACTAATCTCTCCTAATAAAGTACATCAGTCAGACACCACGCCTAGCATCCCCTATAGAAGAACACCTAGCAAACCTTCCATTCAAAAACATGTGAACTTATTCGTGCGGTAAGTAACGAAAGCACAAATGGAAACCTCACCCTATATAACCTTGGCTTGAATAGATGGACAAGGTTAACAAGGGCAGGCTGTCACAAGGAGGTACTAGGAATGGAACCGTAGGCTGTAGCTTGTGTGACGTTTGGTGAACAGGAAGTCTTCGGTGCTGTAAGTCTACCGCCCCCCTAGCGGATACCCAGAGCCATAGTAACAGCAGCTACTCCTCCTCCTCCTCCTCCTCCTCCTCCTCCTCCTCCTCCTCCTCCTCCTCCTCCTCCTCCTCCTCCTCCTCCTCTTCCTCCTCCTCCTCCTCCTCCTCCCTCCTTTTCATCTCACTTCTCATCTCGCTTCTTATTCTTAATGACATCTTTCTCCTTTATCCTTTCTTCTCCTTTGCTTTGTCTTTCTTCTTGCTCCTTCTCTTTACTTCTTTCGTTTCTCCTCCTCCTCCTCCTAGTCATGAATAAGACCTTTCCTCTCTTCCACTCACTATTTTTCTTCCAATTCACTTTTCTTATCCCTCCTCCTCCTCCTCCTACTCCTCCTTCTACTGCTACTCCTGCACTCCCTCCTCTTCCTTCCTCCTTCACCCTGGCCCTTAGCACCCTCACGTGACTTATCGCGGCGGACCTCACTTATAGAGCACCCGGCCTCGTACCATCTCGGGCTTAAAGAGTTGCTGCAGACATCGCTTACTTCATATCTTATACCTCTAAACTTTTTTTTCGGCTCGGTTGCAACGTGGCTCAACATTCATTTTTTCTCTCTCTCCCGCTAGCTGTCTCCTTTTCCTCGCCTCGCCTCTCCTTACCCTTCTTCTTTCATTCTTTCTTCCTTTTTTTTTTTTGTATCTTCAAGCCGTCAAGTTATCGGAATTCGTTCTCCCATGCAAAGAGCGCTGGATTTATTGGGTGCCGGGTCTCAGCCTGGTGGGATTCGAACGGCGTCACGGGGTTCGGGATGGACCATCAGGTTATTCAGGACCATATTCTTAAACGCCTCTGTGCCGCACTACGCCCGACTACTCCCAAAGGCTCAATTTGAAGTTAGGTTGTTTTTTAAGGGTGTTCTTACGGTTCTAGTGAAAGATTAACAGTATTTCTGCATTATTAACGGAGAAACAATCTTGAGAACCAGGCTAGACTACTTTCAAAAGGCTCGTGTTGAAATTAGGCGGGTTTTTAAGAGTGTTTTTTACGGTTCTAGCGAGACATTAACAAGTATTTCTGTATTAACAGGAGAATTACTCTTGAGAACCTGGCTAAATCATCTCTGTGGCCTTTGAAAATAGTCGTAATGAGAGAGCAAAGCCTTTCAGAATACGGACCTTAGAGAAAGCCCAACCTACGTGCTTCCCTGGTAAATACATTGACCATTGGCTGAATAGCACGCGTGTTTTTCCTCTATTTATTAATATTGATAGGGGTAAGTAGCCTTCTGGGGATTGGGGGTAATCAGCAAAGCAGGACAAGGACGCAGAAAACGGGAGCGAGGTAAAGAGAAGGGAAAACAGAGGAGAAGGAACACAGAGGAAGGACAAACAACAGCATACCTTACGGCACTCATGAGGAGGAGAATGAGGAAGACGAGAAAGAGGAGGACGAGAAGTAGCAGTAGAACTTGGAAGAGGAGGAAGAGGAGGAGAAGCAGGAGGAGAATGAAGGAATAAAAGGAGAAAGAGGATGAGTAAGAAGAGAAAAATAAGAAAGAGGACGAAGAGAGACAAGACAAAAATATGAAATGAAACATAAAAAACACCGTAAAAGGTAGAGATAAAAGATACAAAAAAAAAAAAAATAAGAGTAGAATTACGAATAGGAGAAGTAGAAGGACCAGGAGAATGAGGAGGAGAATGAGAAGAGAGGGAAACACAGTGACCTCAGAGGCAGCTGTGTGTTGGCGGGCGAGTCAGCAGCGTGAGTGTGGCCGCGTGCAATCTGGTCCGCCCTTCCCTCTGCAAACTTGGCCTCGTTGATAAGTTGGGTGAGAGTGGTGAGCTGGTCGTTGGGGACTGTATGCTGCGTCTCCCGCGGTATGGCGGCGCCGCCCTTGAGCTACGGTGCAACAAGACCCACTGCTAACAACTAGGGCGTGAATCATCGCTGAAACTTGGTGGTAGTGGCGGCTCAGGGGGGCGGGGGGTGGAGTTAGGAAGGTAAAGGAAGGTGAAAGGGAAGGAGGGAAGGTATACGGAGGGGGGAAATGTCCAGTGGGAGCTGTGGGAGGAAATGGAGAGGGGAAGAGAAGGGAGACAGTTGAGAAATGAGGAGGGAGGATAAGGAAAACCAGAGAGGAGATAAGTATGGGAGAGGTGAATAGAGGAAGAGGAGGAGGGGGCAGTGTGAAGAGGGAGAAGTGTACTAAAGCCAAACTGGGTGGAAAGAGAGAGGGGAGAGAGAGGAGAGATAGGAGAGGAATGTGGGTAAAGGGGGCGTGGAGAAGTGGAGTGAAAAGATTCTGTTTCAAAGTGAGTGGAAAGGGATGGGTGAGATAGGGGGTGAAGGAGATAAGGGAAGGAAAGGCAGCCGGAATAGGGAGAAGAGGGAAGGAAGTGAGCTTTGCCTAAGTGGAAAAGGAGAGGAAAGAGTGAAAAGTGGAGGAAAGGGAGAGGAGGACTAGAGGGAAGTGTACTGTTAGTCTAAAAGAAATAAGAAAGGAACAGGAGAAACAGATAAATAAGGGAAAAGAAGAGAAGGAGAACCAAAGGATACAGCACACAAGGAGAGGTACTCATGGAAGGAGCAAGGAGAAGAGGGGAAGTGTACAGAGTGAAAAAAAAAAAAGATGAATAAGGAGAAGTAGACGAAGGAAAGAAAGGAGAAAGAGAAGAGTGAAAAATACACATAAGGAGAGAGCAAAAGGAACAAAGAGGAGGAGGAGGAGAAAGAGAAATTGAGTGTAATGGATAGAAGTGGATACGAAGCAAAGGAAATAGAATAAACAGACAAAGTAGAGAAGGAAGAAGAAGATAAGAAGTTCAGGGATATACAAAAGGAAAGAGCGAAAGGAACACAAGGAGGAGGAGGAGGAGCAGAAGGAGGATGTGGAGGATGAGGAGAATGTGAACCAAAAAAAAGATGAGAAAGAAAAAGAAATAGGATAAACAGACAAAGAAGAGAAGAGGGAAAGAGAAGAGGAATGAAAGGATATACAGGAGAAAAAATAAGAGAAGAGAAACCCAGGAATATGTAAAAGGAAAGATGAAAATAGTGAACTAGGACGTACATTATACCAAGGAGTCCTGTAGGAGAGTAAAGGAGTGTAGGAACTTGTATCGTAACAGCTGCAGGACCCCGAAGGAAGAGCAGCGGCAACCTCCCCCAGGCGACAGGTGTCCTTCGGGTTATTTATGATCCCAACGCTAATTCCGGCGTTAGTTTTCGCAAATTGAAATTAATAATTGCCGTATCAGCGGCGAGGAAGGGGCGGGGAGGTAGTGGGGAGGGGCTTAACCTGGTGTTGGGGAGGAAAGGGAAGAGTAAGGGAGAGAGAGGACTGAGAAGAAGGGAGACTGCAGGATGAAGAGGAGAATAGGATAAGGAAAATAAGGGAGAGGAAGCAGGGGGAAGGAGGGAGGAAGGAGGAAGACAGAATGGTGATGGAAGAAAAGGAGAAAGAACAGATAAGGGAAAAGTTGATAAAGAAGAGGAGGAAGGAGGGTGAATGATGAAAAAGTAAGAGGAAGAAAGACGGAGGTGAGGAGTAACAGAGAAGAGGAAAGTGAATGAGAAAGAAGGGAGAAGAGGAAAAAAGGGGAATGATGATGGAAGAAGAGAAGAAAAGAGGAAGAGGAAAAAAACATAGGGAATAAAAGATAAAGAGAAAAAGGGAGAATGATGAAAAGAAAGAGAGGAGGAAAGATGAAGACGAGACAGAACATAAAGAAGAAAAGATAAAGAGAAAGAAGGGAGGATGATGAAAAGAAAGAGAGGAGGAAAGAGAAATGAGAAAGAACAGAGAGAAGAAAAGATAAAGAGAAAGAACGAAGAGAGAAAAGAAAGAGAAGAAAGATGAAAATGAGAAAGAACATAGAGGAGGAAAGATAAAGAAGGGAGATGAGGCAAAAAGAGACACGAAAAGAGGAAATTGAAGGAAAAGAAGAAGTGAACTGTGTCTTTTGTGTCATGGGGCAGGCTGAGGGGAGGAGAGAGGCGGTAGAGGCAGTGGAGAGGGTGTGTGGGGAGTGCCAGGGTGGAGTGTGCCCCGCGGCGTCTCTCTCAGAACAGTGAGGGGGCGCTGAGGTGACCTGGGTACCCTGTGGGGCTGAAGTCGACGCTTTCTCGACACCATTAAACCATCGGTGTATTTCACGCTTTCCAGTATTTTGACAGTTGTTAAGAGAAGCGGCAGATAATCTCCGTGTCCGCCTTGCTTTACGAGAGAGAGAGAGAGAGAGAGAGAGAGAGAGAGAGAGAGAGAGAGAGAGAGAGAGAGAGAGAGAGAGAGAGAGAGAGAGAGAGAGAGAGAGAGAGAGATAAACTTTTTGGACCTGTCTTCTTTCTTTTTTTCCTCATTTTGTCTCTTCCTCTTCGCTCTCATTTTATCTTTCCTTCCTTACGGCTATCCTCCTCCTCCTCCTCCTCCTCCTCCTCTTTCTTTGCTTTTACTTCTCCACTGCTATACTTTTCTCATCTTCATCTCCTCCATCTTCTCCTCCTCCTCTTTCTCCTTCTGTTCCTTTGCTTTTTCTTCCTCATCTCAACCTTCTTGCTTTATTCTCCCTCAGGCATCTTAATCCCTCCTCCACCTGCGACCCTTCAAGCAGTCCTCCACTACCTCCACTTAACTCTATGAGAGAGAGAGAGAGAGAGAGAGAGAGAGAGAGAGAGAGAGAGAGAGAGAGAGAGAGAGAGAGAGAGAGAGAGAGAGAGAGAGAGAGAGAGAGAGAGAGAGAGAGAGAGAGAGAGAGAGAGAGAGATGTTTACTGATATGCTGGTTTTCCTATTTCTTATATATGCATGTGAGGGACTTCTTGGGTACAAAGAGAGAGAGAGAGAGAGAGAGAGAGAGAGAGAGAGAGAGAGAGAGAGAGAGAGAGAGAGAGAGAGAGAGAGAGAGAGAGAGAGAGAGAGAGAGTGAAATATCTCTAAGTATTGTTGAAATGGTCTTGGTCTCGCTTTCAAATCGACAAGCGTTGATTATAGTTTATGAATGAGCGAATTTTGTATGATCCTCTATTTCTCTCTCTCTCTCTCTCTCTCTCTCTCTCTCTCTCTCTCTCTCTCTCTCTCTCTCTCTCTCTCTCTCTCTCTCTCTCTCTCTCTCTCTCCTTTAAGCTCGCTCCACCTGCACGTGTTCCATATCTCTGAGTGTATTCTCCCACTGGGCACCAAACCTGTCTTCTGTCTGCTTTAAGGTTGTCTATACATTTTTCCTCTCTCTCTTTCCCTTCGCCACACATAAAAAATTGCCTCCCTTCCTTCCCCGAGTTCAGTTGTTCCTCTCATATGAAGCTTATCTTTTTTTCCTTTAATTTTTCTTTTATTTTTTTACAATTTTTGCCTCTGACGTGGTATTTTGTGTTATTTACTTATTTATTTATGGTTTATATCGTGTGGTCATTCTTTCGTGGGGGATTTTGGTATGGTCTATTTATTTTCTCTTTTTTATTATTTATTTATTTAATTCTACGGATGAGAGAATGTGTATGTGATTCACTTCCTTCTTGCACAATTTTCTTCACCGTTTTTGTTACGGTGTTTTGTTTTTTTCTTATTTCCTAGTCTTATTTTCTTCCTCTTTATTAATTTTTATTCATTCATGGTATAGGGAAATGGTTTTGTTGTTCACTTGTATAATATTTGAGGTTATTTCATTTATTCTTTATTCTATCGTCTTTTGTGGATTTTTTGAGTGAGTTGCGTTTACATTAATTTTTTTTCCTATTCACTTATTCTATGCCACGAGCGTTTATGTTATACACTTGCTTACTTTTCAATCTCTACTATTATTGCTACCTATGTATTTATTGTGTGGTCTTCCTAGGATTTTCTAAGGTGAAGTGCTGTTCTTTTTTGTTCATTTTTACTTATTCATGCTAATGGGAAATCTTTGCATCATTCACTTGCTTTTTTCACTTAGTCCTCCTTGCCACAACATTCCCTTGACTGTACATCTCCCATACATTATTCATTTCTATCCTCTTACCTCTCCTTTTTTTTTTTCCTTTCTGTAGGCGTCTCTCTCTCTCTCTCTCTCTCTCTCTCTCTCTCTCTCTCTCTCTCTCTCTCTCTCTCTCTCTCTCTCTCTGTCTCTCTTTTTCTGTTTTGACTCGTGATTCTTTGTTTTCCTCTTAATTGCGTTTGTTTTTCTCTTGTTTTTCTTTATAACTAAACGAGCGTTTGTCCCTGGTCTCTCTCTCTCTCTCTCTCTCTCTCTCTCTCTCTCTCTCTCTCTCTCTCTCTCTCTCTCTCTCTCTCTCTCTCTCTCTCTCTCTCTCTCTTTGCCCTCACCCAGTCGGAACAAACACAAATATATGTTTCACCCTACCCGTATATTCCAGACCGTTTTCTATTTGACCTCCTTCGCCTTTAGTATTTTTTGGTATGACAACTTCTTTTTCCTCTCGTATATATTCGTTTTATTATCGTATCTTATTCATTTTACGGATGGTCGATGCTGCAGAAGGAGTGTAAGGTTTCAGTGTGTTTATGTTCCGTTAATATATATATTTTTTTTATGTTATTTTGTTTTTGTTTTGACTTTTTTTTTTAGGGGAGCTTCGGTCGAGAATGTCAGTTTCCTTTCAGTGTCTCCTCGTCAGTCAGAGGGAATGGATGTGTGAGTGTTTTCTCCGTGTGACACTCTCCTTTGTCTGTGTCTCGTGTCAATTTTCTTTATTTTCTTGTGTATTTTTTGTCGTTTTTTCATGCGTGTGTGTTTTCCTATTGGTGTCTGCCTGTGTGTCTTCATGTATTCCTCTCTCTCTCTCTCTCTCTCTCTCTCTCTCTCTCTCTCTCTCTCTCTCTCTCTCTCTCTCTCTCTCTCTCTCTCTCTCTCTCTCTCTCTCTGTTTAAGAAAGACAAATATTTATAAATCAGGTATTGGTGACTTTACTACTACTACTGCTACTACTACTACTACTACTACTACTACTACTACTACTACTACTACTACTACTACTACTACTACTACTATCATTATATTTATTAAACATCCTTATTAATATGGGTACTGAACCTCACACATCTATGCGTACAAACCCAATAAAGACAGAGTGTAATTGTGAATTTCCATTAAATTTATTATTGGGAGGCAGTGTAGCTATCTGGATATTTAAGTTTCATTACAATATTACGGGGATGTAAGTATTAGAGAGAGAGAGAGAGAGAGAGAGAGAGAGAGAGAGAGAGAGAGAGAGAGAGAGAGAGAGAGAGAGAGAGAGAGAGTTTTCTTTTTCTTGACATGTCGTTGTAAATCATTAACGCACTCAGTCACGGCGTAGTGTTCAGAGTGTTGCGAGTGTGATGAAGTGTACTTGTCTTGAAAGCTCTACACACACACACACACAAACACAAATAGAACCAGAGAGAGAGAGAGAGAGAGAGAGAGAGAGAGAGAGAGAGAGAGAGAGAGAGAGAGAGAGAGAGAGAGAGAGAGAGAGAGAGAGAGATACACCTGTTATTCTTGTAGGCAGGTTAGCAGCAGGAGGGAAGCCGCACTGGGTTACATAGAAGACTGTAGCAATCATCCCAGCTTCCGCATCGATACTCCTGGGAATGGCTGTCCTCCTGCTGCTGTGGCTAAGAGGCGGCCTTTCCTGGTGCCGTGGCTGCGTGACTGATTATCTGACGCTGTGACTGACTGAGGAACCTTGTACTTCTTGTTGACTTAAGTGTGTGTGTGTGTGTGTGTGTGTGTGTGTGGTTGAGTGGGTGCGTAGATGGGTGGGCAAATAGGTTGATGGGTGTGTGGGTAGGTGGGTGAATGGGGTAGATAGGGTGATGTATGTGTTTCTCTCTCTCTCTCTCTCTCTCTCTCTCTCTCTCTCTCTCTCTCTCTCTCTCTCTCTCTCTCTCTCTCTCTCGTTTTTCCTCAATTTCGTGTTTTTTTTCGTTTTGTTTCCATGATGAAAGGGCGTTTCTGTTTATGTATCTGGGTGTATTTCCCCTCTCCCCCCGTTCTCTCTCTCTCTCTCTCTCTCTCTCTCTCTCTCTCTCTGTGTGTGTGTGTGTGTTTGGGAGCGTTGTATGTATTCACCAGTGGCTATTTGTCCTACAATTGCCTTTACCGATTGATTTACTGAGAATTAGCCACTGCATGATTCAGTAGCCGCCTGACGGAGACCCGCGTCCGTCCCTCCCCGCGCCGCTGCCTTGATGAAAGAGGCATGGATTTCCCGCGATAATTGAAGGTCGCGCATTGTAATAACTTGGCGACTGTCACGAATGATGGACTTCGGCATGAATTTAGCGAGTCAACGAGTGTGATGTAATTGAGGCAAGGTATGTCGAGGGTTAGATTTACCTATGCCAATATTGATGTAAGCTTATTTTAGTGCAAGCAGTGTGGTAGGAGGGTTAAAATGTCGTCTGCTGTTTTACTTTGAAGGTTTAACATGTGTTGAGTTCTTTTGTATCGTTGGTTTGAGTATATTTTTTGCATTGGTTCATTGCTATTTGATCGTAAACAGCCAAATAAGGATTGATAGTGAGAAAGTTTAAATATCGTCTGTTTTTTTTTGCTTTGAAGTGTTAAATTGTGATAAGTTGTTTTGCATCGTTGGTTTGAGTGTATTATTTGCATTGGTTCATTGTTACTGGATCATAAACAACCTCGTAAGGATCAAGTGGTCCGCTGTTGCTTGTTCTTTTACTTTCTCATGTGTTCCTACTGTTGTCATCCTAGACTCTCCATAAAACTAAAGTATATTGGCCAATAAGTCTGCTGCTGCTTGCTCTTCTATGTTTCTCTATAATCCTTTATGCTCGAACCTCCTTATAGCTAACCAAAATATTCCAAACAGCTTCGTAAGGACAAAGAGACATGCTGCTTTTTTGTTCTTCTTTTATTAACTTGTCATGGATTTCTTTCTCTTATTATCGTCGGTTCTCCTTAAAACCAAACTGAACATTCGAGTTCACTAAAAATCCCGCCAATGGTCATAAAAAGAGTAAAATATATATGAGGAAAAAATCAAATATATTATTGTTGCAAGGTAATCTGACAAACTCCAAGCAAACGTACGTGAAAAGTGTAACTGAGTAAATATTGCAAGAACCTCAATTTTTACTCGTCCTTACGTGAACTGTTGTGCAAGATTTAACACTTCTGTCACCGCTCCTGCTTGTGTGTAGTGCAAGATTCACTGAAGCAGAGAGAGAGAGAGAGAGAGAGAGAGAGAGAGAGAGAGAGAGAGAGAGAGAGAGAGAGAGAGAGAGAGAGAGAGAGAGTCATACCTTACCTTGGATAACGGAGTGTATCATTAAGTATGTTGACGTGGGGAAGGAAAGCAGGATAATGAGAGAGAGAGAGAGAGAGAGAGAGAGAGAGAGAGAGAGAGAGAGAGAGAGAGAGAGAGAGAGAGAGAGAGAGAGAGAGAGAGAGAGAGAGAGAGATCAAATATCTCGTTTGGGTACCTTCTTCCTGACATCAGATCCCAAAATGAGCGGCCTAAATACTCTTTGGGATCCGCCAAGTGTATTATTAGATGCGCGCTGCGGCGTTTACCTGTCAGGAACGCGGCCGCTCGACCTAAAACTGCGGTCAGCGTAAAGAGAGAGAGAGAGAGAGAGAGAGAGAGAGAGAGAGAGAGAGAGAGAGAGAGAGAGAGAGAGAGAGAGAGAGAAACTCACTTCTCTCATTAAATTCTTAGTGACGTGTCTTATTTTTTGTTCGTTTCTTTTAGCTTTTTCTCGTTTTCTTTGTGACTAAAAGGACGTTTTGTGTTTGTTTTTGAGATTGAGTGCCATTTTCCTTTCTCTCTCTCTCTCTCTCTCTCTCTCTCTCTCTCTCTCTCTCTCTCTCTCTCTCTCTCTCTCTCTCTCTCTCTCTCAGAAAGGCGGAGATACATACAGTAAAAAGAGTTATTGTGGCCTCTTTTCCCTCCTTTCTTCCTCTTCCTCCTTCGTCACTCCTCCTTTTAAAGACTTTCCATTTCACTGCCTCCCATTCTCCCTCTCCCATTTCCACTGCCGCCCTCTAGGTTTAGACTCCCCTTTATCGCCCTCCCCAGCTTGTCCTGCTTCCCTCTCCTCCTCCTTACACACACACACACACACACACACACACACACACACACACACACACACACACACACACACACACACACACACACACGAGGAAACTGGCAGCTAATTCCAACCCTTCGTATGACTTTTTTCGTATATGCTCCTCCTCCTCCTCCTCCTCCTCCTCCTCCTCCTCCTCCTTCATGTCCTCTTCCTCTTCGTCCAGCCACGTGCCAAGGACTCCATAGGGTCACCTCACATAACCTCCCTCATTACACTGCATTTCAAGTCCATCCCGCGTACAGCTTAGGTCCTACTCCCTGTTATTATGTGTTATTTGAGTGGAGGAGGAGTGGAGATGCTGGTCAGTTGGGTGGAAGAGGTACTGGTAGGGTACAAGGAGGTGTGGGTGGGAGAAGGAGAGGGCAGTGTGTTGAGGTGAGTGGGAAGTTGCGTAGGAGGAGGTCGAGAGGATAGGTAGAGAAAGCGTGGGAGGAAGTGTAAAGGACAGTGAGGAGAGGTGAGGTATAGGGAGGTGTGTGTGAGGTGGAGGGGAGAATGAGAAGAGGAGAGTGGAGGGGGCGTGGTAGGAGGTGAAGAGATGGCTGATGGTGGAGTTTAGATAGGAAGGAAGCAAAAAAGGAAGGAGGGAAGGAAGGAAGAAAGGAAAGATTTTGAGAAAAAGTTTGAGATGGTGATGGACTGACTGACTGACTGACTGGCTGACTGACCGATACATAAACAGACGGACAGGTGAACATTTGTTTCTTCGACTTCCTCTTTGAATTTGCTCATTTTTAAGGGAGAAACAATTAGCTGGCCTTTTCTTCAACAGTTTTTCCCTTGTGCATGATAAAACACACATACAAAAGATACACCGGTCGGACAAACATGCAGACAGACAGATGGGAGAAATGGAAGATAAACAGTCATATAAAACATTGAGATAGAAAGACAAGCAGGCAAGGAGGTAGACATACATACAGACACGCAGACAAGACAGGCAGGCAAGTAGGAAGGCAATGCTGTGTGGCGAAAAGAGAGAGAGAGAGAGAGAGAGAGAGAGAGAGAGAGAGAGAGAGAGAGAGAGAGAGAGAGAGAGAGAGAGAGAGAGAGAGAGAGAGAGAGAGAGAGAGAGAGAGAGAGAGAGAGAGAGAGAGAGAGAGAAAGGCTGACAGCGACAAAGGAACAATAAAGGAATGTATGAATTTTTACACAGTCATTCTTGTTTTCATGAGACGGAATTCGGTTGACATGCTGAGAGAGAGAGAGAGAGAGAGAGAGAGAGAGAGAGAGAGAGAGAGAGAGAGAGAGAGAGAGAGAGAGAGAGAGAGAGAGAGAGAGAGAGAGGTAACTGAAAATGAAGGGGGAAGAAAAATAGGAAAAGGAGAGGAAAAAGGAAATGGAGAAGAAAAGAAATGAGGGAATAAAGGAAGACAATACTGAAATAAAGAAGAGGAGAGAGAGAGAGAGAGAGAGAGAGAGAGAGAGAGAGAGAGAGAGAGAGAGAGAGAGAGAGAGAGAGAGAGAGAGAGAGAGAGAGAGAGAGAGAGAGAGAGTACAAACCTTTCTTGATACTATTCAATTACTTTCCGGCTTTAAAACTTACTCTTTCAACCCTCTCCTCTTTGAACACCCAAGATAAAATTCCCTCAAGATAAAATTCCATCTTAAGAAATCGGAACAAGCAACAAGGATAAAATTTTATAACCTGAGGCTATAGAGAAAAAAAAAAAAACAAAAGAAAAAAACGATTACGACAAATGTTATTAAAGATTAACAAAAGGACTTGAAGAGTAGAGTAGAAGACTAGAGAGGGAGGTGGAGGCTGAGGGGCCGGAGTTTAGGTAAGTGAAACAGTAATTACGAACCAGGTGAGCGGTTAAATGAATTGAGGTTGACAGGTAACAGGGGAAATTAAGTTTGTACTTGTTTGTTTGCACGTCCGTGATAAAGGTTAATGAAAGTACCGTGCTTGTATGTACGTGGAGGGAATTGTGTTGCGGGGAGAGAGTGAGAGATACATAGATGTGTGTCTGTAATTTTGACTACGTACCGAGGCAGGGGAGTACCGGACAGGTGTAAGAGGTGGATCTGTGTGAGCGAGACAGGTGTGTGTGAGAAGCTGCCACGGTTGAGATGTGATGAAACGGGAAAGGTAAGAAAGGTAGCACAAAAAGATGCCGCCTTTGTGATGTGGGGATGAGAGGGAGGGGAGGGAAAAAAGGGAGGGAGGGCGAATAGAAGTAGATACTGAAAGAGAGAGGAAGGGAGCGAGGAGGAAGGGGAGAAAAAGAGGTAAGAGTGGATAGGGGAAATTGATATGAGATGAGAGTGAGGGGAGGGAAAAAAACGGAAGGGGAGTGGATAGAAGTAGATACTGGTGGAGGGAGGGTGAGGGGAGAAAAAGGGAGGGAAGAAGATAGATAGAGAGGGGGATGATAAAAGAGAAGAAAACAGAGATATGAAGAGTAGAAAGGAGAAACTGATGTCGGGATGGAAAAAGGGAAGAAAAAGCGAAAGGAAGAGTGAATAGAAGAAAACTTGAGGGAGAGAGGGAAAAAATCGAAGAAGATTGAAAGAGAGGAACTGGAGGAGAAAGTTAGGGAGAAGAAGGAAGGAAAGAGTGGATAGAAGTAGAAATTAAGGGAGAAAAACAGAAGAAAAGAAGAAAATTGGACATAGTGAGAAACTGAAGAAGAAAAGCAAGAAAGAGAAGAATATTAGAGAGAGAGAGAGAGAGAGAGAGAGAGAGAGAGAGAGAGAGAGAGAGAGAGAGAGAGAGAGAGAGAGAGAGAGAGAGAGAGAGTGCATTAGGCAAACTCTCACAGCTGGTTTATGTTGAGTCGGGACTTGGGGGTCGCATGGCCTCAGCTGCTCGGGGATAACTAGCCAAACTAGATCAACTCTCGATAAACTAGTTAAGGTGTTGCTGGAGACGCCTGGACTTACTGGAAAGGCGCTGTCTCCTTCACGTAACTCCGCTTAAACCTTTCTTTCTTCCTCCCAGCATCTCCTTAACCCTTTCTCCTCCCAGCCTCCCCTTAAGTCTTTTTTTCTTTCTCCCAGTCTTTCTTTCTCCCTACCTTCCCTTAAGCCTTTCTCCCTTCCAGCGTCCCTTAACCCTTTATTTCTCCCTCCCAGCCTTCCTTATCCATTTCTCCCTCCCAAAACAGTTTTATTTCTCCCATCCAGTCTCCCTTTAATCCTTCTTTTCTCCCTTCCAGCCGTCTGTTAACCCTTTATTTCTCCCTCCCAGCCTTTTCCCAGTCTTTTTTTCCTCTTCCTGTACTCCTTTCGTTCTCTCTCTCTCTCTCTCTCTCTCTCTCTCTCTCTCTCTCTCTCTCTCTCTCTCTCTCTCTCTCTCTCTCTCTCTCTCTCTCTCTCTCTCTCTCTCTCTCTCTCTCTCTCTCTCTCTCTCTCTCTCTGCTCGTATTTCCCGCCATCACATATTCGTCTTGTTTGCAAAATGAGAGTAAATTCTACTTTGTGTGTTTGCATGTTTGGTTATGTGGCTGGATTTTGTTTACTCGGATTAAGTGATAAAGAGTTTCATATGGTGATTATGATGTGTGTGTGTGTGTGTGTGTGTGTGTGTGTGTGTGTGTGTGTGTGTGTGTGTGTGTGCTGGGCTAATAAGGCGTAGTGGTTGAGTGGCCGGGTACGAGTCTATAATGGGCAGGTGTGGGCGCCCTTCACCTTGACATTACGCTGCGGCATCACCATGAAGCGAGACTGAGGAGTTTGTGAGAGGCGGGAAGGAGAGGAACGAGGAGAGGAGAGGTGGGGACAAGGAGAGGAGGAAAGAGGAGGGGATAAGGAGAGAAGAAAGGACAGGAGAGAGGAGGGAAGCTCTGTGACGTTACTCCCTCCCCTCTTACTCTCCCTCCTCCTCCCTCCCTCCTTCCAGGGTACCTCAATTAACCGTCCCACTTACCTTCCTCCACCTCCTCCCTCTCCACTTTCTACCTAGTCTCTACCTATCTTTATTTTTCCCCTTTTCTCTCTCCTTTCCCCACCCCCTCACTGGACCTTTTCCCCTCTCCTTCGTGACTCCTACACCCCTCACTTCTCTCCTCTCACGTCTCTCCACGATATTCCGCCGCGACCAGTTCTTCTCCCCGCTAAGAGTAAAGAGTATAATTTGGTGAAATTTCCTAATGACTGCTGGGAATGAGAATGCCGGTAATGGGGGTGACTAACATGTAATGGCGGTGGGGGCGTCTCGTGATTCCAGCCTCGAGTCGTGCAGGTGGGAATGGTGCACGTGAAAAAGAGTGGATAAGGAAGGGATTACTGGAGGCACGGGCATGGGAGGGTGGGTGGCTGGGTGGGGCATGAGGGGTAGTACCAGCTTTACTTCAGGACTAATAAGAGGTACGTAAAAGACAAGAGTTAGTTTACCTGTGTACCTACCTGTATCCTTACTTACCTGTGTACTTACCTGTCCTTTACATGTATGGGGCATGGGCGGCCTTAAGGGGAGCCAAGTACTTCCCTTATGTACGTTAAGGGAAAACAGGGCATGGAATTTTTATACTCGTAAGCAAGAGGGGACACGTGCTCCGCCCCCGCCCCGCCTCCTAATTTATTCTGTTTAAGTCTGAATATTGGATTTTCTCCGTCGTAAAGGGACTTGGGGACCGAGGGTTTTTAAAATATGAGGAAGTGTTTAGTTAGCTCCCGAGGAAAGGTGGGAGTGTTGGATTAAATATATTTTTATTAGTATTTATTGTCCTGTGTTAATATTTTGGTGCCTTGGGGTGTTTAAATAATGGTGAGTTATGTTTTTATAGGTGTTTTATGTATGGTTCGTGTGTGTGTGTGTGTGTGTGTGTGTGTGTGTGTGTGTGTGTGTGTGTGTGTGTGTGTGTGTGCTTCTCCTTCCTTTCCTTTCCCTCCCTCCCTCCCTCACAGGTATACATTCCATTCGTAACCTTACTATTGATATTGAAATACTTTAAAGTTGACTATCTCTTTTCATGTGGAGGACTTACGGAATCTCTTACTACCACGCGTTTCTAGAACAAAAAGTGAGGAAGAAAAAGAAGAGGGACGGCCATTCTTTTTCGTGGAGCAAAGTTTCTGAACACTGGAATGAGTCTGGGTTCTCATTTTTGCAGTTTCCGTCCTTTCTTTTGTGAGTCTGGCGAGCCGCGGCCGTGGAGAGGAAGGTGAGAGGGAGGTGAGTGGAGGAGGGGGGGGGAGAGAGAGAGAGAGGTGAGGCGAACTAACCTTGGGCGTGAGATGCGCTCGAGTTATAATTGTTTTCTAGAATTTGTTGATGCAAGTTTCCACCGCCTGAAGAAATTATCTCCTCGGCTTGTTATGCTCTCGTAACCTGCCCGCCATGACTTGTAAGGGTAATAATTTAGTGCTTTCCTTCACTGCAATTACTCTGTTCTTTATCTCCCGTTTTCTTTTCTCTTCTGTCACGCCCTTTGACCTCGTGAGCCGTGATTGGAGTGATGGGTGCTGAGGTCACGGGGTACTGCGGCATTTTTATATTTCTTGTTTTCTTTCTCCCCTTCTCCTTTTGCTTCATTTTAATTTGTGAGCAGTAAAGGGGATACAGAGGTGAGGAGGTATCGAGGTGAAGGGGTGCCGGGATGCAGGGGTGGTGGAGTCCAGCAGCTGAGTGATACCGGCAGATGTTGCGCTTATGGCGGTACCTGAAGGCAGAGGGTCCGCGTTGCCTCTACAATTTCCTCTCCGCCAGGAACCCGAGCGAGTAAAAAAGAGGAAGTCAGTCGTTGATCTGTAATCGGCCATCGGATGCTGGAATCGAGGTGAAGATTATGATCGGGAGATAAAACCACTTCGACGCGTCCTTATCCTATATTGAGTCGTGTTACTTCTTGGCTTCTTGGCTTTTTACTTGAGTCACTTCCGCTGATGAGGAAAAGAAGTCAGTCCTGTAGTTCCACCGATACTAGTTTACGACGAGAGACGAAACCATCCAGCGTTCCTTCTTATACCCATTACTCTCTGCCTTTACGTTAATGTCTTCCGCTGATAAAGGGCAAAAAGTCAGGTACTGGGATAAATATGAATTCGTTAACGCACGGGGCGGAACGAAAAAGCGGAAATGCGATGGATGAGGCTGCGAGCAGCGGAGGCACGCCACATGTCACGCCGCCCGGCCATCGTGACGCAGCGCCCCTGGTATTGCACTCCTCGAGAAATAGAACCCGACTATCTATCAGTGGCAGAAGCGGTAAGAACATCGGTGTTGACTGGTATTGATGGTGACTGTGAGGAGACTGATTGTGAGGAGCCGTGGTAGTGACGGGGTGATAGTACTGGTGATGGTGGTGGTGGTGATGACAAAGGCAGTAAGCGGCGGTGGCCGTGGCTGCGGTAGTGGTGATGGCGGCGACCCGGGATGCGGTGTGGTGATGCATGATGGCAATATTTCCACTTACACCACCATAAATCTTAGCGTGGATATTTACGACCCATAAATATTCTTGGCCAGGTAATGATACTGTCGGAAGTAAGGCAATAAATACTCTCTCCTCAAACTTCAAGCGTCATTCCCCGCGAGAGGTAGCCTTCATCTGGCTCTCCTCGCCTTCACCACCCCGAGAAACACGCCCTCTATTCTCACTCCCGAGTAAAGAATCCTATTTGCACAGTTATTTTCCCTGCCTCGGGGATGGAGTGTAATGCAGGACACCTTCAGCCACTCCATCATCTGCACCCTCGTGATATACTGGCCGGGGCTCTCCGGACGCGGCTCTTAACGCGTGTTGGTGATGTTGAGGTCTGTGAACTGAGAGACTGTCAGCGTGAAGATGGAGTCTCGGTAAATTGAGAGACTGGTCCTGCCTCCAAATTTTGTTCACAGCGCTATTTCTTTCACTTTCCCGCTGCGCTCTGGTCTCCTCCATCTCCACGCCCTCACACCATCTCACTGCTTGGGACTGGAGAGATTTCCGGGGTTCACCAGCCCATTTGTTAGGGCACTAGCGAGGGAGAGGACCTCGCCCGCCTTCGATTTCTTAACGGTAACGTGCGTCCGCCACCCCGCGCCCCTGTTTATTTAGACGATATTGGATACCGTGGTGTTGCCTATCGCTCGTGCGCTGTCCCGTTGCTTGGCGTGAAGGGAAGAACAAGAGGCAAGATGTAGCGGCGGAAGGCTGGAGTTAACGTACGAGGCCCTAGGATTTAGTTCCCGTGCACTAAGGGTGAAATAGGATAACTGTACAATTTACTGAGGTATTTTAGCTGGGAGACCAGAGACGTGTAGTGTCTGAGGGAGGTGCAGACAGGCAGGAAGGAGTCAGAGCCCTCCTGAAGGTGTGCCGTCCTCAGGTAACAATCTGTTGGTGTATTTCAGCGAAAGACCAGAGGCGTGTAGTGACTGAGGAAGGTGCAGACGTGGCCCAGGAAATTAGTCAAATCCCTCCTGAGGGTGCAACGTCCCTAGATAACAAGTTCGTGTCCTTGAGGCGTGGGTGGCGTGTTGGGCAAACATTGTGGCCCTTATTTTTTGTATCCTGGTATATTTTTTACATAATGCTCGCTCATTTTCGGAGATCAGGAGGTAATTCCCGTGTGCGTGGCATTAGCGTGTTATTATGCTGCATTATGGGGGAGTTTGGGCAGTATTCCCTGGACATTACCTGCTATGACCCTCAGAGATAGCCAATGAGAGATGGTGCCGCTCTACAGGCCCCTATGTTGCTTCACCCACGCCCACGCCCTTTGGTCTACCAGTACTTCCCTCCCTCATTCCCACCCTTTATTTTTTTTGTATCGTCTTTATTTTATTTTTATAGCTTTTTCTCTTTTTTTTCTTTGGTCTCCCCTCATTCCGTCACTTTATTTTCTCTGTACTGTCTTCATTGTTTTTTTCCTTCTATTTTTTTTTATCTAATCTCCCACATTCTCTTCCTTTATTTGCTCTGTACTGGTCTTGATTTTATTTTTTCTATTATTTTCTCTCAGTTTTTTTTGTTTGGTCTCCCTTATTCCCTCCCTTAATTACTCTGTACAGACTCCATTTCGTTTTTTTTGTACTATTTTTCTCCTTTCTGTTTGCTTTCCTTCATCCTCTTCCTTTATTTACACTACTGTCTTAATTTCGTTTTTCCTACATTTTTCTGAATTTTTTTTTGCTGGATCTCGTTTCATTTGCTGTTATTTTATCATTTTATCTAGTCCATGTCTTAATTTCCTTTTATCTACTTTTTTTTTCCTCTGTTCTTTGGTCTTCCCCTATTCTCTTATTCTCTCTGTCATTCTGTCCTGTTATCTACTCCATACTGTCTTTATTTGCTCTTCTCCCTCCTTCATTTTCTTCAAATTATCTCATACCGTCTTCATTTGCTTCTTTCTGTTTATTTTACCTGATTATTCACATCTCGTTTTCTTCTTCCTTTCGTCTCCTCTATTTACTCAATACTCTCTTCATTCGCTTAATTAATATTGTCTTTCCTCGCCTATCTTGTTTGTTATTCCTTTTCCCTCAATAATTTCCTCCACTTCTTTCATATCTCCCTCATTCTCTCTTCTCTTTACTTCCTGTTGCCTTCATGTGCCTTTCTTTTCTTATCTTTCTTCAACACGTCTATCTGTTTTTGTTCCTGTCCTCATTCGCTTTTCTCTGGCTTGATCTTTCACTATCGTTTCTGTTCTTTCTTCCTTTCCGTCTGCCACTTGAAAATTAAACGAAGCGAAACAGATTTCAAACGATAAATCCCCTTGTGAGATACTTACTTTCTTACACATAATTAACTCTTACTGATGTGTCATTTTTTCTTGACTTTAGATCAGAGTAAGAAAATATTGCATGAACAGACATAATAGAAAATTAATCTTGTCCTTTCTAAGCTTAAAAAAAGAAAAGAACATGTATTTCAGAAACTAGCATAACAATGTGTCCAATATCTGTAAATGAATGATGCATAAATAATCTAAATCACAAAAAAACTATGTATTTAAGAAACTGTAGCGTAAATCTTCTTTCATATCTTTTCATATCTCCCAAAAAATCTTTAGGTAATAATGGTGCAGGAGTGGAAGGGTTAAACATGAAGAAATACCTAGTGAGTCGGAAAATACACACTTTTATCATTGACAGGCGAGCAAGTGAGTCAAACGTTTCCACAAGCACCACCATCAGACGCTTTTATCACCATTAGGTGGCAGGTGGAAGGTAGCTACGTATTATATCTTGCTTATAAAACCTTAGGGAACCACAATTTCACGCGAAAATTCATACTTTTATAATTGACGTGATGTGACAGCCAGACACCCCCAGAAGTACCAGTATCAGACGCTTTTATCAACATTAGATGGCTGTTGAAAGATAGCTGCGTACTTTATCTTACGTGTTAAGCCTTAAGAATGTTAATATTACGCGGATACCTGTGTTCTAGAATGAGCTGGAGGTACTAAAACACTGGTGGGTGTGGTATGTGTTGTATTTTGCGTGTAAAACTTAGGAATTTCAATATCTTGCCAATAGCTGTGTTAGGAAATGAGTTGCAGGTGCTAAAGGTACTGCCAGAGGTGGTAGGAACGCCCAAGCTGCTCTATAGATAACCTTGATGGTCGTTTGGTCGCCTTTCACCGCCATAAGCTTCTACCACACGATTCCACTGCGTCACTTGCTTCGTTCACAGTCCACCCTAAGCTGTCTGAAGCCCCCGAAGTGTAGGGTACGGCTAAGTTATGTCTAAGTTATGTATTATTCTCAGGCAAGCGCGTCAGTCACGGGCTTGTTATGCGCATTAAAACTTTGTATTCCGGCGGCAGACACACACATGGAAGTCCCCAAAAGACGTGCGTGCCTCGTGTGTTCGTGAGGGAAAAGTCTGTGGTGACGATAAGGCGAAGATTGACTGGAGCCGCGCTGTGTATTGTTATGCATGCGATCCGATCCTCATTGGTATTCAGAATTGTGCCATCAGTGTTATGATCTGCTTGCTCTGTTTTACTTTGTCCTCCTTCCTGCTTTTCATGCACGATTTTTACTCCGACTGCCTCTTCTTCATGCATTCGAATATTTATCCTTTTCTTTTTTTCACTTCCTCGTTCTTTATGCACTCTCTTTTACTGCCTGACTTGCTCTTTCTCATGCACGCTGTTCTTCTCATTCCTCTCTTTCCACTTTCTATTCCTTGTGCACAGTTTCCCTTATTGCTTCCTATTTTTCATGCAATTTATTCCTTTACTCCTTCTATTTTTCCTCTTCTTTATGGATTCCTCTGCTTCTTCCAAAATCTGTTCATAATGGAAAAATTGTTATTCTTCCCTCTTCTTTATGTACATTCTTGCTACAACTTCCTCCCGTCCTTCAGTGTACATTCTTTCCTTTCCTTCTCTTTTCTTCTCTATTCACACATTCATGTCAGTGAGGCAAGCTATTAATTTTCATCAGCAACCAAGCATCTCGAACCTCTCCTATCTCTTTCAGAATTTTCCAGACTCTTCCATGCCTCTCAGCTCTCTCCCAGACCTGTACCATCCCTTCCAGACTCTTTCAGCAGTCTCCCATCTCTCCCAGGCCTCTCGGGTCCCTCCCAGACTCTCCCCTCCCCTCCCATTCAAGACTTTCAGACCTCTTCCATCCCTTCCAGACGCTCCCAGGTCCTTCCCATTCCTCCCAGTCTCTTCTAGCTCTTTCTTATCCCTTTCATCCCTTCCAGCCCTCTCCCATCCGTCTCCCATCCCTCCCATTCCTCACAGGCGTCTCCCAGACACTGGTGCAAGGGCGCGGCTGTAGCTCCCTCATGCATGTTGCCAGGAAAAGACAAATCACCTTGTTTATAAGACGCACATTGAAGGAAATAACCCAAATAAGCCAATGGGAGAGGACCAGAGGATCGCGTGAGGAGGAGCCACTAGCACAGCACAAGCATTAGTCCGCCAGTAAAACACAGACACTGCGACGCAAGGAATGACGCTGAAAATACAGTGTGGTGTAACGTTGCTCCCTCAAAAAGTTATGTCTGTCTGTCTGTTTTCTCTGTCTGTCTGTCTGTTTCTCTGCCTGTTTGTCTGTCTGTCTTTTTTATTTACAAAGAAATTCTCGTCTTCAGGTAATATGATAAAGGTTTGTGTGTGTGTGTGTGTGTGTGTGTGTGTGTGTGTGTGTGTGTGTGTGTGTGTGTGTGTGTGTGTGTGTGTGTGTGTGTGTGTGTGTGTGTGTGTGTGTGTGTGTGTGTGTGTTTGCATGTGCGTGCGTAAATGGCAAGCTTATTTTTGGATATATCTCAACAAATTAGAAACGCCTTAGCAAACGTGTGTGTGTGTGTGTGTGTGTGTGTGTGTGTGTGTGTGTGTGTGTGTGTGTGTGTGTGTGTGTGTGTGCGTGTGTGTGTGTGTTTCATGTAAATATGGTACGAGTCTTTTTTTTTCTTAAACAATCCTTAACCAATTACAAAAATAACTTAAGCAAATATTCCTGAAGACATGCAAACAAAAAAAATATGAAACCCACGCGCATAAGATATCGATGAGAGAGAGAGAGAGAGAGAGAGAGAGAGAGAGAGAGAGAGAGAGAGAGAGAAAGAGAGAGAGAGAGAGAGAGAGAGAGAGAGAGAGAGAGAGAGAGAGAGAGAGAGAGAGAGAGAGAGAGAGAGAGAGAGAGAGGAGCGCACCAGTCCCCCGAGCCTCATCAGATGGTACAGACTCAGTTTCCGCGGCATTAAGACTCAGTGCAGCAGAAGAAGTAAGAGTAAGAGGCAGAAAACAAAGGAATACGTATCTGGGAGAGGAGAGAGAGGATTACTGTGCCACGCCCATGTAACTGACTGCCTGCCTCTTTAAATGCCCGCCTTGGTGTGGCTGTGATGCTGGAGGAGGAGGAGTAGGTGAAAGAGGAGGAGGAGGAGGAAAAAAAGAGGAAAGGGATGGTTTAGAAATGAAATTACTAAGGAAGGGAATTATGGAAAAGAGGGAAGGAAATAAGAAAATGAAAGAAGGATGAAACGATAGAAAAGAGAAAGAGAGAAAAATACAATAGTTAGCCAGGTGCAAGCTAAGGAGAAAACGAGAGGAGGGACTATTCTTGTGTCCTCAAAGTTTAAATTACGTGACAAAAAAGAAGTGCGATTAATTTGCCAAAGTAATTATGTATAAAATCTTTCCCAAACAAAATTTTCTTCACTTGTATAAGGATTTCTCTCTCTCTCTCTCTCTCTCTCTCTCTCTCTCTCTCCTCTCTCTCTCTCTCTCGTCTCTCTCTCTCTCTCCTCTCTCTCTCTCTCTTCTCTCTCTCTCTCTCCTCTCTCTCTCTCCTCTCTCTCTCTCTCTCTCTCTCTCTCTCTCTCTCTCTCTCCGATTCAGGAAGGGAAAACCATAAACAAGTACACGGAATATTTAGAATTAGTCAGTGTGTTTTCAAAATGGCTGGGGAGTTTTGTCATTTTTACGTAAGGCTGAGGTGGGAAAGAATAATGTAAAAATGTGTGGAAAATTACCCTTCCATCAGGTGCTCGCAGTGAGACGCTCTTTCTACCGCAAGGAGGTGAAAAAGACGAGACGTGTTGTCGAGATAGCATAGTTGGTCACATTTTTAGAACTACAAGTGAAAATACAGTGTAAAGAAAATTAATTTGTCGCAGAGAGGGAAGGACGCGTGGGATTTTTGAATAGAAATAGAAAATTGATTAAAAATGTTAAAGAGAAGAAATCCCCCGTGAATGTTGTAGTGAATGAAAAGACGTGGAAGGGTGGCGGAGAAAGGTAACAGCAGCAGCAACAGTAGCAGCAGCAGCAGCAGCAGTACCAGTAGAAAAAGTAATCTAACGATGAGAACACAGGTACATAACAACTAATTAGTCCCTTTTCTTTGCGTACCTCTCGTCAAAGTTACCTGAGGCGGGCCACGTGGCGGGACACGCTTGGGAACATGACTACTCCCTGTTATGTATCTCGCTTCTTGGAAAACAAAACAAAAAAAAAAAAAATCTCTTGAGGATGAAAGGCGTTACGATTTTAACTCGTTATATGGACCATATTCTGAAACACTACTGCACTGCACCAAACTACATTCAAAAGGCTGTAGCTAAACTAACACATATTTTTAATGGTGTTTTTGCGGTTCTAGAGGCATATTAACAAGATCTCTATATTATTAACAGGAGAAACACTCATGAGAACGTGGCTAATCACCTCTGTGGCCTTTAGATACAGTCGTAGTGAGAGAGCAAAGCGTTTCAGAATGCGGGGCCATGTGTCACAGTTACCCTTCAAGAATACGCGGCGAGAAGCGGAATAATTCAAGACTCCAATATTTACTGCCTGATTACACTACTTCCTCCTCCCTGCCTCTTCCGCTCGCCCGCCTGCCGCCTCCCCCTGCCGCTCGGATGCCGTAATCTGCCGTAATGCCGCTCGTAATTGCCGCCATGAGCCGTCCTAATGTGGCGGCGTGGTGCCTTCTTGCCTCCCGCCACAACAAGGGCAGAGGGGCGAGGTTCCCGTAGAGCTGCGTAAAGCCCGGGTGCCGCCGCTGCCGTACTTCTTGCAACCAGTGGGGGAAGTAAAATGTTAATACACGACCGACAGGAAATTATTTTTGATACGGTGGGAAAGGAAATGAGTTCGCGGTGGAGAGAAAAAGAGATATAAGCATGTCTGGCGAAGGTGCGATTAAGTTTGTAATGAGAGAGGAAAGTACTGGTGCTAGGAAAGTATTTATGATTTGAGAGAAAAAAAAAAAACACTGAAGTAGCAAGTAGATGAAATGTAAAGTAGTCTTGGTGAAGTAATCTGACAAAGGAATGCAGGCTTGAGGCAAGATTTTGTTTGTAATGAAGAAGACAAAAGTACAGCTTCCACGAAAATACTATTTATTCGTAAAAAAAAAAAAAAAAATGGAGTGTGTATGAGGTGGAAAGAAATTAAATTATAAAACTAATCTTGCACGAAACGTAGTGTGAAGGTATGGCTTTGTAATGAAGAAAAAAAAAGGTAAAGTACTTCTCTTCTAGACAGGGTGGAATCAAAAGCTTTTCGTCTCATCAACTCCTCTCCTCTAACTGTCTTCAGCCCCTCTCTCACCGCCGCAATGTTGCATATCTAGCTGTCTTCTACCGCTATTTTCATGCCAACTGCTCTTCTGATCTTGCTAACTGCATGCCTCCCCTCCTTCCGCGGCCTCACTGCACAAGACTTTCTTCTTTCTCTCACCCCTATTCTGTCCACCTCTCTAACGCAAGAGTTAACCATTATTCTCAATCATTCATCCCTTTCTCTGGTAAACTCTGGAACTCCTTGCCTGCTTCTGTATTTCCACCTTCCTATGACTTGAATTCCTTCAAGAGGGAGGTTTCAAGACACTTATCCACCAATTTTTGACCACTGCTTTGACCCTTTTAAGGGACTGGCATTTCAGTGGGCATTATTTTTATTAGATTTTTGTTGCCCTTGGCCAGTATCCTTCCTACATAAAAAAAAAAAAAAAAATTTTTTTCTTCTTTAGACTGAGAAGAAAACCGGAACGTGTCTAAGGCAGAAGAAATCTGAAATGTAAACCAAGTCTCGCGAGGGAGCCATGGCACTGAGGGACTGGTGAATATATAACGAAACAAGAGTGCTCGTCCCCGCAGAGATTATGTTCTACAGCACCAGGCAAACTGGGAGTGGAGGGAACCCGAGAGAACCCGAAAGAATCTAAAAAACCCGAAACGAACCCGAAGAAAACCGAAAAGAACCCGACATGTCTGTTCAAAAAGCTAGGGCGTCCTTGTTCCATTCCTCCCATTTCTACAGATGAAAAAAGCGGCGAGGAGGAGGAGGAGGAGGAGGAGGAGGAGGAGGAGGAGGAGGAGGAGGAGAGGTTGATATCCTTAATTAAAAGAATGAAGAAGGGAGAGAGAGAGAGAGAGAGAGAGAGAGAGAGAGAGAGAGAGAGAGAGAGAGAGAGAGAGAGAGAGAGAGAGAGAGAGAGAGAGAGAGAAACTGGCCAGAGGGTGTGGTGAAGAGCCAACCAGTACATAGTAAGACTTGGGGAACTGGGACTAAGTTAAACTGGGGGAAAACTGGGATTACTTGTACCAGATGCTGTAAAAAAGATAAAGTACCTATAAACCTCTCCGACTACTAGCCTCTCCCTCCACCCTGATAAAATATGGTTCAAAAAAAGTTTCAGGGTATAGACTCAATGTACAGGAGTCTTGGGTGTTATGTGTCGTGTTCTGGGTGTCCTTTCTGTGTCGCTTGAGTCAGTAAGGTGCCGGCGGGTGAGGAAAGGCGAGGGTATCCACTCAGGGCTGTAAGTTCTCCCACCAAGTGTTTTTAGCACCTTGTTGTTGTCTGGGAGCCGATTTGTTGGTGGGATTTGCCTCGATTTATTGAGAGGGAGAGGGGAAGAGAGAGAGAGAGAGAGAGAGAGAGAGAGAGAGAGAGAGAGAGAGAGAGAGAGAGAGAGAGAGAGAGAGAGAGAGAGAGAGAGAGAGAGAGAGAGAGAGAGAGAGAGAGAGAGAGAGAATTTTATATCTAATTGATCTCCAAGAAAAATAATGGGAAAAATACTCAAGACTAGCTCCAGAGAGAGAGAGAGAGAGAGAGAGAGAGAGAGAGAGAGAGAGAGAGAGAGAGAGAGAGAGAGAGAGAGAGAGAATTTGATACATAATTGCTGTCTTAAGATACATTCATAAGTAAAAAAATGAAAATACACAAGCCCAGGTACTGAGAAACAGACAGACAGACAAACAGAAAGGCAGACAGAACGAGACAGACGGTGAAAATACGTAACAAACTCCTACACAAGGTGACATAAACAAAGAACAAATGTCACACGGGGCCCTGGAGACCCATTCCTTTCTTTCCCTCCGTGCTAGCTGAGTTTATGTAATTATTCGGCAATGTACACAAACCGTCCCTCAAGACCACAAATACACAGAAAACGGGATGTGTCAGGGTAAAAAAAAAAAAAAAAAAGGCCCTTACTTATCTACGTCTAGAAGAAAATGCGGGGATCTTTTAAGCAAGGAATGTGTGGGGAGGGATGGTGTAGGGAAGAGGGACGAGTGGGGAGCGGTGGGGAGGACTGATGTAAGGAGTAGGGAGGGGGATTCCGCGCCCAGCTGGGAGTAAAGCCTCGGCATTAGCACACGATATGTTACGAGTCCCGCAGCGCTAAGGTATTGTGTTTGTCTGAGTCTTCCTTCTTTCCAAACTGCCATTGCTCCTGCCGCCTCCTCCAGGGGTGTCCTTGGGGTGTAGCGCCGGCGGGGTGATGCGTGGGATGCAGCGGGCGTGACGGATGATGGAAGGGCGTGTCTAGGTGTAAAAAGGCGTGGTGGGTTGTTAGTTTTGTTGCCAAATGACGCGCTTGTGTGCTAAAGAAGACGGAGAAGGTTAAAGGATTTGGTAATCATTATATATCCTTTGCAACATGACGTCAGGAAGACCCACGTGGTGTGTTGGGAATAAAGCAGACCTTAAAAAAAAAGAAAATGGCTGGAGTGTGACGGAAGCGAGAGGACGGAATAGGATTTACGGTATTACTTTTTTTTTTTTTTACGCTGACACGCGGTGATGCGGTGGCGTGGCAAATAATGATGCCACCACTACCACCACCACAACGATCCCCCACTTCACTCTCCGCCTCTCCCTCCCTCTTCTCCTCGCCCACACACGCCCCGCCACTCACTCGGATCCCGCGGCGTGGCAAGACTGATGGCGAGGTGAGTCGAGGCAAAGGATCTGGACCTGACTGATGGCGCCTCGAAATTGTCGCTTGTCGAGGGTGTCTGTCGCTTCTTCCTGGCGTGATGGGTTGTGTGCAGAGAGAGAGAGAGAGAGAGAGAGAGAGAGAGAGAGAGAGAGAGAGAGAGAGAGAGAGGGAAGCTGGGAGAGTGAGTGAGAGTGAAGAGAGATAAGACAAAATGAAAACATCAAAACCAGAGACGCAGAAGCGGCACGTGCCAGACTCACTTCATTGTAATTGATCTCATTCACAGCCTCCCTCTATTGGCTACTGGTGCTCCTCCTCCTCCTCCACCTCCTCCTCCTCCTCCTCCTCCTCCTCCTCCTCCTCCTCCTCCTCCTCCTCCTCCAGTTCTTTTACATCTTCTTCCTCCGTCTCTCCCCTATTTTCAACCTCGACTTCATCCGTCATTCCTCCCTCCTCATCCTCGACCGTGACTATCTTCTTGAATTCCACATCCTCGTTATCATCTTCGTCCTTGTCCTTGAATTATTCCTGCTATTGTTTCCCCCTCCTCCTTGTCTTCATCCTGTTCTTTGTTCTCAGACTTTGGCATTATCCTGTTCCTCCTCCTCGTCTTCCTTCTCTTCACCTTGTTCCTTATTCTCAAATTTAGCATTTCCTCCTGTTCCTCCCCCACGTCCTCGTCTCTATCCTACTCCTTGTCCTCAAACTTTAGCATCCTCCTAATCATCCTCATCCTCGCCTTCATCTTCATCCTCGTCTTCAGCCTCTTCCTCCTCTTCCTCCTCGTCTTCGCTGGTACAATATTTACCCACACACAGGAGCAGCGTCAGGAGAAGCCACCGCCATAAGCAGCTTAGGAGCGCCAGCAGGAGCCGCCAGTTTCATGCTTGTCGGTGCGGCGCGGCGGTAACCTTGTTTCCTTGCGATTCGTTCTCGCGAGCCCGGCAAGGGGGAAGAAAAACACCCAGACGAGAGGGACAAGAGAGAGAGAGAGAGAGAGAGAGAGAGAGAGAGAGAGAGAGAGAGAGAGAGAGAGAGAGAGAGAGGCGGCAAGTCGCGGTAAATGACAGACGGATTAAATTGCGTGGTAAAGGCATCGATACTTCTCTCCCTCGGTAAATATTTGAACAGGCTCTTGATGGGGGTGAAAAATGTGTTGTGTGGGGGAATATGCATCGAGAAAATCAAAGGATGGTGTTCTAAAACGCTGTATCCTGTACTTTTTACTTTTTTCTTTTTAAAAGCCTTTGGTTGAAATTACTGTCGTTTTTAGGCGTTTTAATGATCGAAGTAATAGCTTAACAAGAATTCTATACTATAAAGAGGAAGAATAGCCTTGAAAACTCGTATAGTCACCTCTGTGGCCTTGGAAGTTAGTTGTGATGTGAGAATAAAGCTTTTTAGAATTTAGGACATCACCCATAAAGCGACTCCTCTGTTTTATCATTCCCTACAACGCCAATGGGAAAACTAACCATTAGAAATCGTATAACCACCTCTGTGGGTATAGAAGTTATTCATGCTGTTAGAGGAAAGCGTTTCAGGACATAATCCATATAGCGACACCACTTTTTTTGCCATTCCCGTCAGCGGAAAACCAGCGTCCTCTTGTTAGGTTCCTCAGCGCGAAGGGTACACGTTTTATTGGCTACTGAAGTTTGGGAGGAAAAAGGAGCGAGAGTCTGTGTATATATTGTGGAGTAATAAACTCAAGGACGCTGCAATAAGGGGAGAGGGAACCATGAAAAGGGCGCCGGGGAATATTTGCAAAGCGAGGAAATAAAAGCAGTGCAAGGGAAATATATAAAAGCAAAGTGGTTATGTAGAGATGAAATAGATCCTATATTTCGGGGCGTGATATTGTTGCCAGAGAGAGAGAGAGAGAGAGAGAGAGAGAGAGAGAGAGAGAGAGGAGGGGGGGTTGGAAATATCAAACAAGTGACGTACAAGCTGAGTAGAATAACAAACGTCGCCTGAATATCGGCCACCTGTCAAAGCCTGGGATGAATATGGCTCACAGCGAGATTTGTACTTATTCAATTCTCTTATAGCGAGCAATGACTAAAACTCGGCGGGTGAAAATAGATGACCCGAGGGAGGACAGAGTGGAGAAAGCAGACGTCAAGTGTAAAATAACGTCAGTAAGAAAAAAGATGCGGAGAAAAGTCTTGAAGGACAAAGAAAACATTGAACCTTGAAGACTAACTGAAAATGACAAATAAAAATGATGAAGTAATGGTAAAGTTATGTCATTGTGCAAAAAAATACGCAAATAAAGAGTGAATAAAAATGAAAAATAAATAACTGCATAACATTTAAAGGAATAAAAGAAATTGATGGAATAATCGTCTTGAATGACTGACTGAATTGTCTAACTACGGTAAAAAATAAGAAATGAAATAAATGAAGCGATGGTATAATAACATCAACGAGAAAAGAAAACTGAATAAAAGACGTGAAGAACAAAAAGAGAAGCATACACATATACATAACCTTTAAGAATTATTTGACTAGAGGAAAAATAAAATAAAAAAAATGATGAAATAATCGTAAAAATAAAGTCAATGAGAAAAAAATACTGAAAAAAACATGAAGAAAAGATAAAAACAGACAAGACAAATGGACAACCTTCAAGACTGACTGAATCGTTGAACTCAGGAAGAAAAATGACTAATAAGTAATGGTTGTGAGAAAATAGCGAAAAAAAAAAAAAATGTGAGAAGAACAAGTCAGATTTAAGAGACAATCTTGAGTTTTAAATAATGTAAGTGGAAAAGAAAAGAAGGGAAAAGTGAAATAATAAAATAACATGAAGCTAAAACAGAGAAAAGGCAGTCGATGAAAAAAAACAGAAAAAAAAAAATAGAATGAGGAACCAGACAGAATCACAGGTAAATTCTCACTCTTCAGACTAACAGGACAATCTTGCTACAAAAGAAGAGAACCTAGAAACGAAAAGTCAGTGAGGGACAAACACGTCAACAAAAGTGTGTGAAGCAAATTATATAGAATCACAGACTAATCTTGACTTTGATATTGTAACTGAAGGGGGAATACAAACAAACATATATTCCAAAGCATCTACCTTTACTCCTACCCCTGTTTTTCAATATTCTTTGCATAGAAAGGCAATATTTAAGTCTCACCACATTCTTTCGAGCTGCCAGACGACTATAGACACCTTACTTTTCATAACAGTTCTTCCACTTGTCAGGCAATATGCAGAAGGTTAGATAACGTTACGCTCCTGCCCTTGTTATCCCTTATGACTCAGCTTCTGCTCAGTCACCTGCTATTGAGTTTAGTACGTGGAATACATTGTTAAGATAACCGAGAAATTGCGCTTCCTCAGTCCCAGTTTTGTAACAATATACTTGACAGGGATGATAGACGGGCTTGAGTGTGTGTGTCTTATAATGTATAGGGAATGCCACGTGTTTACCCACTGGTTTCTTGTGGCTTGCCTAATGTTCATAGTGATTCTTCTTTCAGCAAATGTTGAGTTTAAGAAGGTTTGTTTAGATGAATTTGTGAATGGAAATGATTGGTATGACTGGGGGACTTAATTGTATATCTTCAGACCTATTGGCTTCTTGCAGTTCTCCTTATGTTCATGTTTTTCCCTTCTTTTAGCTTATATTGAGTTTAAGAAGGTTAGGTTGAGTAAACTTGTGATACCGAAATGATAGGCAGACTTTACTATGTTTTTATATAGGAACTGCCAGGTGTATGCCTACCCGGCTTAGAGCAGTTCCCATTTTGTTCATGACAGTCCCTTCTTTTCAGCCAGTATTGAGTTGGAGAAGGCGAGATGAATTTGTGGAGAGGAATGATAAGTAGACTGAACTTTGTCTTATATTGGAACTGTCACGTGTAGACTTAATAGCACCTTGTGATGTGCCTTAAGGTGTATAATTTTTCTTCCTTCTTTCAGTCAATATTAAGGTAAAAAAAAAATATGGAAAAGAATAATAGGCAGACTTAACTCTTGTATATGAACTGTCTTGTGTAGACCTACTGGCATCTTGCAGTTCCCCCTGTGTGCATATCTAGTAGCTATAATAGACAAAAAATGCAAAATTAACCGAATAGTAACAAAATCTAAAGAAAAATCTTATATAAATCTCATATATGGACTGCCAGGTGTAGGTCTCTCGTGTCGTCTTGCATTTCCTCCTATCTTCATGTGCAGTAGACAAGGAAAGGCAAAGTGAATCGGACAGTAGCAAAATCTTAAGAAAAACTGCACGAGGTTTAAGATAGTGTCGAGGAACGAGGTCCTGATACTTGTTAACTGAACGCAAATGACAAGACGGAAGAAGAGGAGGAGGAGAGGAGTAAGAGGAGAAGATGATGAAGGCGTAGGAGGCAAGGAGCGTACATTATCTTGAAGAGTGAGAACAGGCATATACAAATGGGCGAGATACAGGGCGAGGTATAAGATTGTGTCGCCAATAAAGGTGTAGTAATGTAGCTTTAGGAAAAGAAAGGAAAGAAGGAAAGGAAGAAATAAAAAGAAGGGAAGGAAGAAAAAAAGGAAGGAAACAAGTAAGCAAGTAAACAAGGCAGGAGTGAAAGGGAGGAAGGGAGGAAAGAAAGCTAGGAAGGAAGGATAAAGGAAAGAAAAGAAGAGATGTAGAAAGAAAACAAGGGAGGAAGGAAGGAAAGAAAAAAGGAAAGAAAGAAGAAAGGAAGGAAAGAATCAACCAAGCAAAGAATGAATGAATGGAGGGAAACAAAGAAGAACAGTAAAGAAAGGAAGGAAGGAAGAAGAGAAGGAAGCAAGGCAACGAAAAAAAAAAAACATGCTTACACACGTACGTACTATTTGCAGGGTCGCAGGGGGCGCGGTGGAGTGGAGTAGCAAAGGATATGTGGGTATAATACTAATAATTTTGCTGAGAGTTTTCTTTGGCCCCGTCTTCTTTTTGTTGGCGAGGGATTCATTGAGGAAATATTGGATTTGCACAAAAAAAAAAAAAAAAAATAAGAAAAAAGTTCCATTGTGTATTGTGTCTGAGAGAGAGAGAGAGAGAGAGAGAGAGAGAGAGAGAGAGAGAGAGAGAGAGAGAGAGAGAGAGAGAGAGAGAGAGAGAGAGCTGCGTGAGTTGAGTCAGAGAGGAGGACAAACAATACTAATTAAAAACTGAAACAGCGCGGCATAACTCACAAGGTAATGCTGGTGGTGGAGATTAAGGGAAATATTATGGAAGTTCTGGAAAAAAAAAAAAAGGGGGGAACACGGAGTAAAAAAAAAAGATTAGTTAAAAAAATAGCAAGAAAAAGCTGCTGAGGGGAGACGGAAGGGCGAGAATATAGGATTAGCAGAGGGTGTTAGAATCTTTTTTTGCTTCATTCTTTTTGCGAAACGGAAAATAGTATAAAAAAGGTGAGAAAAAGTGGATTTGTTGTCACTTTTTTGTCCTTTTTTTTTTTTAGCGAAGCATTGATTTTGACTTTATTGCTTTTGTGAATTTGTTAGAACTCTTTATTTCTTTCTTTATTTCTTTTTTTGGTAATTGAAATGTGAGAAATGTATTTATATATAGGATGTTGGGTTAAATATATATATCGTCCTCATACTTCATACACAAATACATACATATTTAAGTACAGGCATGTACATACGAGTACATACATCACCACTAACCTGTACGATTCTACTGAAGGACAAAGATTTTCTCTAACCATCTCCTTTCATCTCGTTCGTCTGCCTGTCAATTCCTTGCCACCTTAGAAACATTTCGTGATATTTGTCCATCAGTTTCTGTATCATTCAGTCTATCCATGTATCCATCCATCCATTCATCCATTCATCCATTCATCCATCCATTCATCCATCCATTCATTCATTCATTCATTCATCCACCCATTCACCCATCCATACATCCATCCATTCATCCATTCATACATCCATACATACGTACATAATACACTCACCTAAACAAATACACAGAGTTGGAAGCATAAATAAACAAGGCAAGATAGGCGGAAGGAATAACAAACAATGAAGCAGGACAAAACAAACACGAAACTAATCGAATATGCAAATAATATGAACACTGATATGGGGCCAAACACACACACACACACACACACACACACACACACACACACACACACACACACACACACACACACACACACACACACACACACACTTGCCGGAAACAAACACTTGGCGGAAGAGAGACAAACACGCCGGGATAAACAGAGACAAACAAATGCTTGGAGATAGATAAAAGTGATGATTTAGGTGCATATGTGATAATTAGATGAAGTATTGAAATGTGATAAATTTAAAAAAGAAACTAGTGAAAATAAACATCTGTCTGTCTTATATATTTGTTTCTTTGTCTTTGCCTCTCTCTCTCTCTCTCTCTCTCTCTCTCTCTCTCTCTCTCTCTCTCTCTCTCTCTCTCTCTCTCTCTCTCTCTCTCTCTCGCGTTTCGGTATAGAGCAAAAACGCGATAGATATCTGAATCACCATTCCCTCCTCCTCCTCCTCCTCCTCCTCCTCCACCTCCTTAAATTCCTCCCCTCCCCCTCTTCCTCCCCCTTCCCCTTTCCCCAACAATCAAGGCAACAGAACACGCCCACCAGTTATTCCCCTATCGATCTTATTCCCCTCCAGCGTAAGTTTGCCAATATCCCAACAGATCTCTTTCTTCTTTTTCTTTAATCAATAATCAACTTTTCCTTCCTGATACTGCTAAGATTATTGTGGCAGGAAATGTGGTTGTTTTTCTTTGTTATTCGCTCGTTTGGTGTGTTTCAGTTTATAATCATATGGTTTAGTCTGCGTCAGCGAGAGAGAGAGAGAGAGAGAGAGAGAGAGAGAGAGAGACAGAGATAAATGGGGGGCATTAAATATACAAATTACACACAAGTTCTCTCTTAGTTATATAAAAAAAAAAAAAAACTAAGTCACAGTAGTAAAAATACTTACATTCTTTTACACCTGTCTATCTTAACTAAGTTAGGAAAGTTACGGTGTTAAGGTCAGAGAGAGAGAGAGAGAGAGAGAGAGAGAGAGAGAGAGAGAGAGAGAGAGAGAGAGAGAGAGAGAGAGAGAGAGAGAGAGAGAGAGAGAGAGAGAACATTCAAGTCATATCATTATCTCTTGTCTGTCTCGCGTCATCACAGCTCTTAATGCCACACTCTTACCTGTACCTGGCTCACCTCACCTGTCTGCTGCACTCACCTGCCTCCTCCACTCACCTGTCCTTGCTGAATTCGTATACTCAACTTGCTCCACCTGTCTGCTTACCTTTTTTTCATTTTCATCTCGCCTGTCTTCTCCACTCACCTGTGACTCACTTACCTGTTTGTTCCATCTACATGTGTTGCTTATTTCTTACCTGTCCTGTAAATTGTTCTTCAGTTACCTGTGCTCGTATTTCTTTACCTGTCTGCTTATTTGTAGCACACACAGCTGTCTTTTCTACTTACCTGTTATATGTTAAACTTCACTTTCTTATTGCCGCACAAAGGAGAATGATTAGTAAGATACTGGGGGTGAGGAGTATTTCTTACAAAAGAAGACTGAAGCCTTTAAGTTTACATTCCTTGGTGATGCGTGAGTTGAGGCGATCTTGCATGTATAGTGGTCCTTAAGTAGTATAGGTGATATAACACAGATGACATAACCAAAGTTTTCAGGGTCAGCAATCAGGATAGGACAAAAAAATAATGGAAAAATGGACAAAGATAGATTTACAAAAAAGAAATAGGAAAGGATATGCTTCTCAAATGGTGGTAGACTCAGTAATCAAGTTGTTAGTGATGGAAATACGCTTTCATACAGGGACTTTTTGCCACTTACAGGTCTGGTGGCTTCTTGCAGCTTTTCTTGTTTTGTTATGTTCTTATGTTCTGGATTTTTATCATTGAAATCTAATGTGGACTTTAGCATAGAATAGACCGGGAGACGAGATATAATGATGATGATGATGATGATGATGATGACTGTGATGGTGATTAGGCAGAAATGAAATTATTAGCTATATAAATCAACAACAACAAAAAATCTAGTTAATATTATTACACACAATACATTACGTACAATTTAATCAAGCTATTAGTAAATATCAAACCCAATTTATGTTCTGGACGTTAAATTTAGAAAAGCAAACTCAATCACGTACAATAAAAGTATAACTCGGAAAGGCACACTAGTACAGGGAAATTAAAGTGCCCCCGGTAATAGCAGATACATAAAAAGAACAGTAATTGCATAGCTGACAGACAGATCGACAGGGTGAAAGGGAACTGACAGACAAAATAATAGGAAAAGAAACGGTTTTCCCTTGACGTATCGACAGCCAGTCAAAAGAAGAGGAAGACAAACAGACAAACCTAAGGCAGTCAGTGTGTTGTTTTTGAGAAAGAGGAAGAGGAGGAGGAGGAGGAGGAGGAGGAGGAAAAAAGAGGTAGTGCGGCGGGACGGAACAGAAACAAGGGGAAGGAGGAATGGAGGAAAAAATGTTGAGAGAGAGAGAGAGAGAGAGAGAGAGAGAGAGAGAGAGAGAGAGAGAGAGAGAGAGAGAGAGAGAGAGAGAGAGAGAGAGAGAGAGAGTCCATGTCCTTTCCGAGTCCACCCAACTAATGTAAATAATAAAGACAAATATTAATAAAAAGACGAGCGGCGGCCAGAAGACTTCATGTGGACCTAAGAGACACTCTCTCTCTCTCTCTCTCTCTCTCTCTCTCTCTCTCTCTCTCTCTCTCTCTCTCTCTCTCTCTCTCTCTCTCTCTCTCTCTCTCTCTCTCAGACCAAGAGAGAGAGAGAGAGAGAGAGAGAGAGAGAGAGAGAGAGAGAGAGAGAGAGAGAGAGAGAGAGAGAGAGAGAGAGAGAGAGAGAGAGAGAGAGAGAGAGAGTCCTTACATAATTTCCAGGAGTCTTTTTATGGAAATACGTTTACATACATTTCTGGTTTGCGTGACTGTGTGTGTGTGTGTGTGTGTGTGTGTGTGTGTGTGTGTGTGTGTGTGTGTGTGTGTGTGTGTGTGTGTGTGTGTGTGCGCTCTTGTATATGAGAATAGTTTTTTAGCCTCTAAGAAACTTCATATTGCAAAAACCATTTGTAGTTGTGTGTGTGTGTGTGTGTGTGTGTGTGTGTGTGTGTGTGTGTGTGTGTGTGTGTGTGTGTGTGTGTGTGTGTGTGTGTGTGTGTGTGTGTGTGTGTGTGTGTGTGTGTGTGTGTGTGTGTCCGTGCGTGCGTGTGCGTGTGCGTGTGTGTGTAGTTTTTACGGTTTTCTTTCCACACTCATTTGTCAATTTCTGTGTGTTTTTTCTCTCCCTCCCCTTACTTTTTACCTTCATGTGTATATTAGTGTGTTTCATGGGTGTGTGTGTATATACAGTATACGTATGCACGACTGACTGTAGGTTTCGGGGTGTTACACCGCTCCCCTTCTCTCTCTCTCTCTCTCTCTCTCTCTCTCTCTCTCTCTCTCTCTCTCTCTCTCTCTCTCTCTCTCTCTCTCTCTTTGCGCACCTCTGCTACCATCTCACATTTCAACTCATTTCTTTTTCCTTTTTTTTTTCTTCCTCCCTTTCTCTCCCTCTCCTCAGTTCCTGCAGCCTGTCTCTCCCTTGACCAAAGCAGCGCCTTGGATGCAGCTTTTCGCCCGCGGGAGTAACGCTGAGCCAGACACTTCCTTTGTCGCCGGCCAGCACATAATATCCCCAGCTGTCTCGAGGTGCAGGCGTCGCGTGGCTCCGGCCGCCAGTAGCTTCTGCACACACGCCCCTCATCCACCCGGAGCTGCCTCGTGTTTTCCCCCTTCCTGTGCCTCTTGTGCCTTCTGCTTCGTCTTCCCCGCGGCCTGAGAGAGAGAGAGAGAGAGAGAGAGAGAGAGAGAGAGAGAGAGAGACTTTTAGTATGGTTAGTGTAAGGAATAGGTGTCTTGATAGTTTGCCACATTTCTTTCATATTTTTTTTTAATTACTTCTTGTAAATAATGAGATTTTATTGCTGTTATATTTTATCAGTGCGAAGATGGTTTTCATAATTGATTCTCTCTCTCTCTCTCTCTCTCTCTCTCTCTCTCTCTCTCTCTCTCTCTCTCTCTCTCTCTCTCTCTCTCTCTCTCTCTCTCTCTCTCTCTCTCTCTCTCTCTCTCTCTCTCTCTCTTTCCACGTAATCTGGAAATGAATAACTCTGGTGGTGGATTGTACAGTTAATTAATAATAATAAGACGTGTAATAATTCCTGTTTTGAAAAAAAAAGAATAGAGAATTATCCAGTATTTCCACTGCCTAATTAATAATAGAGTTAATTACCTTTGGAATTGCATGCAGGTTACCCGCTTAATCATCTCATTACCAACACATAACCTGCTTTTTACTCGTGTTGTCCCTCGTGCTATCACCGGGACGCAGGGGGAATGTCGCTTTGATAGTTTTTTTCCCTTTTTTCCCCTCATTATTACCCCTCTCCCTGTCCTCACACTCAACCTGTTGCTGGTGTTTGGTTTTGTGTTTTTTTCTTGGCTCCACGTGTTTCCCTTCGTCGGGTGAATCTTCTTTCTTTGTTCTCCTCCGTCAGGTACCTCTCTTTCTAGTTCTTGTTTTCTTGTGACGTTTGGCTTTTGTTTTTCCTCCCTCGTCTCGTTTCGTTAAATGGTTCTAATATTTCTTTTTCGTCATTTTCCTTCGCCAGATAGCTCTTGTCTTTGTTCTTGTCTTCTTGTAACTTGTCTTGCTTCGTTTACTTGTTCTCTTGTTTCTTCGTCAGCTAGTTCTCCTCTTCCTTTCTTTACGTGGATGTTCCTTTCCTTCGGTGTCTTCCTTTGTCAAGTGATGCCGCCTCCTAAGCCATCTTCCGTTTGCCTCATCTTGCTTCGTTCAGTTATTCTTCCTTCATCGTTTTCTCTCTTAAGTAGTTAGGTCTTTGTACGTCGCCTTCCTTCGATCTTGTCGCAGCATCTTCCTTCCTCAGACTTAATTAGTTGACTCTTTCGGTTCTTCTTTTGTTTATTGTTTTTGAGAGTGGGATTATAAACGGAATTTTTATTGATTTTTGTGCTTCTGTTAAGTCTCTTTGATATGTAGAAAGGACGAAAAACATAACACATAAAAAAAAATCGTATAAATAAAGGAAAAATTGAAAATAAATTTAAAGATTTCGTTTTTTTTTATTTATTTATTTTTTTTTTTTTTATCACAGAAGCTATATGGTGGAACTTACATAAGTTTCTGAATTCAACTGACGGAATTTAGTATTAAGTTCCCATTAATTATTATTAGTACAGGTGTTATTAGTACAGGTGCTATGAGTAAGTGTGAATGTTAGTACACAGAGGGATTATTTTACATGTTTACCAAGGCCTTTTGATGTCTCTAATGAGTAGTGAGAAAAATTATTAGTGTTGTTGTTATTATTATTATTATTATTATTATTATTATTATTATTATTATTATTATTATTACTATTATTATTATTATTATTATTATTATTATTATTATTATTATTAGTAGTAGTAGTAGTAGTAGTAGTAGTAGTAGTAGTACTAGAAGTAGTAGTAGTAGTAGTAGTAGTAGTAGTAGTAGTAGTAGTAGTATTGTAGTAGTAGTAGTAGTAGTAGTAGCAGTAGTAGTAGTAGTAGTAGTAGTAGTAGTAGTAGTAGTAGTAGTAATAGCAGCAGCAGCAGCAGCGGCAGTACCTGCAGCAGCAGCAGCAGCAGCAGCATAAGTATATAATAATCTATTTAGTAGTTTATAATTAACTGCAAATTACAAACATGAAGAGGAAATTAAATGCAAGTACAAACGCTCTACCTTTTGTGGGTTTATGATTTTTCTGGCTAATAACTTCTTCCTCGAATAACATCATTATTATGACTCATCCGATGAAACCTGATTGTCTGATACTCTGTTAGGTTATAAAAAGTATCAGTGTTGTTAAATAAAGAACGACAAAAAGATACACGAAAAGCAGATTTTTTCCACCAAATTATATAAAGTCTTTAAATGGAACGAATGCTAAGTGATGAGTTGATAAAATGTTTCACTGAGAGGAAACTTATTTTTATGTGCAATACTGCAGTTGCTAAAATAGAAAATAAGTACTGTGATTCTTTTTTTTTTTTTTTTCATAATACGTGAATATGGAGTTTGTTGGAAAGGTCTGAACATAATAACGGAATAGTCACAGTGTTATTTTGAAGCTATATTCTGTATTCCGACATGCAGTTGGTCTTGAATTATACACATCTCTTTTGTTATTAAAAGCTGGAAATTGCTGAAGATTGAATTTCCAGGAAGGATTGTTCATTGTTGTCTCCTTTATGTAAAATTATAAGTTTTTGCAACCAGTGGCAGGCGAATATCTGAACTAATTATACGAGGCCTGGTTGTTAGTGTTTGAAAAATCTGTGAATCAACGCTGTCTGAATGGCAGACATTATATAAATCCTCTCACAGCGATATGAAACAATTCACAATAAAATTACATTAAAATACACCCATAAGAAATAAAATCCTGTCAGATGAACGTATTTTCCAATTTCTTGGCAAAAAAAAAAAAAAGAATAAATAAATAGAAATAAAATAAATGAAAATAAAAAATAAATAAAAATAAATAAATAAATAAAAGTAAGAATAAATAAATAAATAAATAAATAAATGTCAGTGATGTGTGGTTAATGAGCGATGTGTCAAATAACAATGGAAGTGTTGAGCAGATGAGTACCATCGACACCGCATTTTCACTTCAGTTTCTCACATGTTGATTATGGAGATGCCGTGTGGTTCTTTTGGTTCACGGCCCAAACAGTGAAGCAGCCAGTAAATTCCTCACCAATTAACGATGTGCCAAAATTGCAGTTTTTTTTTTTTTTTTTTTTATGTAGGAAGGATACTGGCCAAGGGCAACAAAAATCTAATAAAAAAAATGCCCACTGAAATGCCAGTCCCTAAAAGGGTCAAAGCAGTAAAACAAGAGTAATAATTGATAAATAAATAAAAGGGTCAAAGCAGTAAAACAAGAGTAATAATTGACACCGTACCTTTATTTTAGTTTCTCTTGTAATTATTGTGGACACCTGTAATGGATGCTTCATAGTCCAGTCAGGCAGCCAGTGGTGTCCTGACGCCTGGCTGTCCGTCACCAGAATAAAGGTTTGTTGGATGAAGAATATTGAATTTTTGAATGCCGTATCTACAGTAATCATACATTCTGTATTCCAATATTAATAATTATATTTATGAGTACATAATATGTGTTTGCAATTCAGAACGATGAATTTAGTGAAATGTTGGACATCATGCGATTTTAGATGTGCTTATAATTCTAAATAGAAATTGAAAATCAGGTGAGAATTGTGTGACAGTACCATCAGCATACATAATAATATTCATCGTATATTTATCTGATCGGCATCCCAAATTTATACCTGAAATGTCTCATTACAACGCCAGTATATGAGGATGAAAGAATTCGTGAGGCATTCTTACCTGTCCATCACCTGAGTTGATATTATGGTAATGAGTTTCCATTTCGTGTAGTTCTCGTTTTTAATTTCTTATGTTGTTAATTGAGCCGTACCTAATATCAATATTATATTATCTTTAATTATTTTAGACACTGTGTCAAGCCGGTGAGTGATTATTAACATTCTTCTTGCATTTCTATTTTATTCCGTTGTACTCGGGAGAGAGAGAGAGAGAGAGAGAGAGAGAGAGAGAGAGAGAGAGAGAGAGAGAGAGAGAGAGAGAGAGAGAGAGAGAGAGAGAGAGAGAGAGAGAGAGACAGAAACGGTGGAAAATATGCAAGTAAAAGAAAATAAAAAAGAACACGTATTATTCTTTGTAGAAACTAAATTGTAGCTGCCTTGTGATTCTTTGTCTATTGTTCTTAGGGGGCGGCATTTTGAGAAGAGTTTTCATTCACATTTTTGGTCTAGGCTGGTCTCCCTGACATATGAAATATACAAGGAAAGGGAAACACAACATAAATTCAAATATAAAGACATGAATACGTTTTGTGATGACATTCAGGAACAACGTAACTGAATGATGAATATACGATAGTTTTTTATTCATCGGGACAACAGTACATGACGTTCCTTTTCATTTTTAAACTCTGGTATTGGTGTGGCTAGAATAATGTTCTGTTATATGCCATTGCGGTATTAATAGGTTAAGGGATGTTCAATTATACCGTTTTCTATCTTAAAGATTTCATAATGTAAGATTGCCTGACCACTTGAGTGCTAAGAATAAAATGAGAACGAGTGCATTTCAAAAGCCTTGAATTTTGCTGAGCGCATATTAATAAAACTAGAGCCACTAAAAGATTTAAACTGTTCCATCGCTGCTTTTCCTCTCAGTGGCGTATTTCAGAATTTTTACTTCAAACTCTCATCACTTTTTATTACGCTTGACGATTCTCTTAAAAGTTAAAGGGTTGATAACAATGATAGTAATTTTATGTTTTAAATCTTCTTCATTTACACATGAACATTTTATTCAGTTGCCTTGCTGCTTCACGTTCCCTCAAAATGTATTATTGTCTGTAGAGTTAAGTTTGTTGTTATTTGTGTAAGATAAATAACATAACATTTGTTTTTTTATACTTTTAAGTTCGTAGAATATTTTTTTCCAATTCTTACCTTCCTTACTTTTGATTTTTTTCCCTTTGTATTCCTATTTTATATTCTTTCGTTTTTCATTTTTTACTTTTTCTTTTTTGTATAATTTTCCTTTACGGCTTTATAAATTGCGTTTGCTTTTCTCATATATCCTTTCGTTTACTTTTTTCACCTGTGTATTCACCTGTACATTGTTCCCAGATTTTTTTTCTTTTATATGTTTGTTAGAACCATGCTGTCTTATTTTATTTCTTTTTTTTCTCGTTTTTTATATATTTTTTTATTCCATTATATTCCTTTCGTTTCTTTTTTTCTTTTCTCATGTATCCTTTCAGTTTCTCATCTTTGTTACTTTTCCACATCTTTACAAAATAAATCATCACCTTAACCAACTCTCCTTCACTCCACCACGGCATGATTTTAATATTTAAATACTGTTTAAACACTCATCTCAGTACACGTACTTAAGGAAACAAGGCACTCATGTAATATTGCTAACTACGAGAATACAACAGATGGTTAGCAGTGCGGCGTGAATCTTGTAACACCTCTTACTATAATTAAGTAACATTCTTCGTCTTTTACGCATCTGCCACATAACTGGAATAATTTGTGGCGAGTTTTCAACATAGGACATTTTTCTCTTCCTCACTATTGGTATGCGTCATTACTGTTTCAGGCCCGCATTCTGAAACCCCATTTTCTCATAAGGACTCTTCTTGAAAGCCACCAGGGTATATTGTCTTTCCTCTTGAATCTTGTACTGGTTTCTTCTTGGGAACAGTATCATTACCTGACTATTTTTATCTATTTATTTTTTCATTGGCCTGTGTCCCTAATACATATAAGAAGAGAGAGAGTTTTGAAAACCGCATTAACTCTGACTGGAAGTTTTATGACAAGTCGAGATGAGACCCTGAAACGATTTAGAAGCCGATTCCACTGTAGCTCACTCATATCCCTATATTCAAACGTTTCATCATCACACCTCGAGTATGTTTTACACTTTCCAATAGAAGTTATTAGGCTTTCATGTTTTCTTTTCACGATTGTAATGGTATTTTAACATTTAGTAATTTTTAGTAGACGTCATCGTGTTATTCAATTTTTTTCCATAATTCAGGGTTTTCAAGAGTTTTTTTTTTATTATTATTATTCTAGGGACGGTTTGACATTTAGCAGTAATCAGCGGAAGTTATCGCGGCTTTCGAGAGATTTTCATGATTCTAGTAATGATTAAACATTTGATAGCTTCTAGTGGAAATTATCATGGTTTTGAGAGTTATTTCATGATTTTAGTGATAGTTTAACAAGGATCCTGCATCATCAATAGCAGAAGACATTACGAGAACCTTACCAATCATGTCTATCGCCTTTGAAAACAGTCCTGATGAGAACGAGCACAGTGGTTCAGGTTATGGAGCTTAACACTATCAGGTGTCTTACAGTTCCCAACACTGACAAATTATCT
>NC_087166.1:8760000-8792500 GCF_035594125.1 Scylla paramamosain
TTGTTGCCCTTGGCCAGTATCCTTCCTACATAAAAAAAAAAAAAAAAACTGTTTACTGTCTATTTATAGAGATGAAAAAAAAATTATGAGAAGGACAGACTTTATATAATTTTTCTTGAGGCACGTCCATTCTTTTTTGTTTGTGTTAAAGGTTTGTAAGGACGAGTATTTTTAGCCTCTTGTCTTCCTATTAAGTTGTTGTAGTGTGACTGCTTACTGTTAATGTATAGGGAGAGAATCTATGTAAGAGGGAGAGAATCTATGAAAAGAAGAAGCCAACGTAATTTTTCTTGAACCACGTCCATTCTCGTATTTTTACGTTAAAGATTTGCAAAGACGAGTATTTTTAACCTTCTGTCTTCCTATTAAGCCGTTGTAATGCGTCTGTTTATATATAGAGAGGGATGGGCAGGAGGGAGGAATAAAATAGGAATGGAGGCATCCTACTCAGTATGCTAATGTAAGGCGGAGTTACGCACGGCCTCGTTTCGTATGACACTTATGGCCCGTGAGCCTTTCCCGGGACGATAAATGAGTGGTTTTAAAAGAGAACTGCTTGTGCGAGAGCAGCAGGAAAGAAAGCGGGAAAGGTGGAAGGAACGCAGGGGACGGGAAACAAGATAGCGGAGGCTGTAAAGTAACCTTCTCACTCGCAAGCCTTATGGGTGTCGAGGTGAAGCAGGTGTGAACGGCGGCAGGTTAAAAGGTGCGGAGCTGCAGGTGGAATTTGTGCGTAGGTTTATGTGTGGAACGCTGAAGCTGAAATGGTATGAATGGATTAGCGAAGTAGTTAGACTGTAATCCGCTACTAAGAAATTACTCACCGTAGCAAATTCTTCTTTACTGCAGATAATCTGACACTGATTTTCTCACATAGTAGTTGCAGTAGCGGCAGGTTTACTGCACATTATTGTAGCAAAATTCTTAGCTGTTGTTGATAATCTGACACAACTTGAATTTCATAGGAGTTGCAGGAGTAACAGGTCTCGTGTTTATAAAAAAAATATCCGTGCAATTTTCAACTTTTTCATGCTACGTGTTATATCTTCCTTTCCTGCTAGCTGGACGGGGCGCTGCGTTTGACTTTATTATCCTACAAACGTTACATTTTAAATAAGAAGCTGCATCTTACATCAAACAGCCTCGACAGGATCAATATATCTGCTGTTTGTTCTTGCATGCCTTTGTGTTCCTTTGCGTCTTAATGAACCAGGTGTGAAAAGCGACAAGTGAAAAATGCGGATCAGGAAGTGAGACGCGTAGCTGATGAGACGAGACCTCACCCATTCTCCCTCTGCCGCAGGAGTAATTGCCCGCCACTTGTGATTATTGTGTCAAGCGGAGTGGGAATTGTCCTGCCTCCTTTGATCTCCTCCTGACGAAGGGATGAGGGGATGAACGTCCCTCTCGCCTGGCGCTCGTGTCCGGCGTGAGAAGTGGCAGACGCGGGCATGAAACAACGAGATCTGCGGGTGATTAAAGGTGGACAGTTTGCTGGGACGGCCGTTGAAGAGAGGATTATTTTGACCTTTTGGGAGACGGTTTCTGACGGAGGGAAGAGCAAGGGATTACCAAGAAAGGAGGAAAAGGAAAAAGATGGAATGAAATGTCACGCCAGATAAAGAAAGAATTAGGTCCTTAAGAGAGAGAGAGAGAGAGAGAGAGAGAGAGAGAGAGAGAGAGAGAGAGAGAGAGAGAGAGAGAGAGAGAGAGAGAGAGGTTGTTGATTGGCAGCGCTGAAAGTTTTCTAATTTCATCACAAACATAACTTCTAAAAAAATTCATTATTTATTGATTAGATTCACCTTCGTTTATTTTTTTCAGCAGTTTGTTTACCCCGAAGTGCGTCATGGCGGCGTAATTAACCGGCAAATAAATTCATGTATACATTATGAATACGTGTAATTGCCTATATAATTATGAGTTCCTCTGATTACTGGTGAACAAAGAAAGTGGCGCGTAATTGCTTGCAGAATTGGCTTAGGAAAATATTGCTTGCTCACTGGTATAATAGTTACTCCACATAGTCACCCAATTGTCATTTAATAGTTATTCAGTGGTTACTCAGTGGGGACTCAGTGGTTACTTAATGGTCACTCTAATTATTCAGTGTTTAGTGAGTGGTTACTGATCGTTAACAAGGGGCTACTCTATTTATCCACTGGTTATTTTAATTACTCAATGGTTATTCTTATTCAATGGCTACTCAATGGCTACTCTGTGATTGTTCAGTGTTTAGTCAATAGTTATCAGTGGTTATTCAAATTACTCAATGATTAATCACTTATGTTCTGAATCACGTTGGGCAAGTGTACAGTGACGGCCAGAAGTCTTGTAACCTGACGCGCTCTCTTCCACTGTGCTTGGCGTGCTCCTTCACTCTCACGTCCTCTGAACTCCCTGGAACCTTTCACTTCCCTGGTTTTTGCAAGGCGACAGGCAGCGATCGGAGGACTTACGGTTGAGACGAAACAGTTAGATTAATGAAAACAAATATTGCACGTCAACAAACTTTTGGCCGTGAATTGCACTCCAGTATTCGAATCCCTTGTTACGAGTATGATGTTTTGGTGGGGAGGAGCCTTCGCCCTTTCCTTTCTATCCTACATCCCTTAAGGTTTGAGAATATAGCTGATATCACAGGCAGCCTCGTTAGGTATTTGTTTGTTTCACCCTTGTGTTCCTTTGTGTTTCTTTAGTGTTTCTTTGGTGTTTACTCCAGGCAAAGCAAAACAGAGCCTTGATCGTGAAGTGCTGAATGGAAGTTGTTGAAGTAATAGCTGGGTAATTTTCTTGCTTCTGAATGGTTAATCAAAGTCACACACACACACTCTCTCTCTCTCTCTCTCTCTCTCTCTCTCTCTCTCTCTCTCTCTCTCTCTCTCTCTCTCTCTCTCTCACACACACACAGAATGCGCGTGGAAGCCAAAACCATACAAAAAACAAAACAAAAAAACAAAAAAACAAACAAACTAAAAACGAAAAAAAGATCAAAACAAAAAAAAGTAGAGAAAATACACACAAAAAAAGGAAAAGATCTACAGTTGAAAAAAAAAGAGAGAGGGAGAGAGAAAGGGAGAGGAGAAAAAGAAAAAGGCAACAGCAACACCAACTCTGAAAACAACATCAATGAAGCTCCCTGGCCGTAGCAACACAACACACACACAACACAACACTCGGAGTACACAACACACGGGGACACAACACATAACTCAGCCGCGGGAACACTTGACTTCCACTGTAAAAAAGAACGCGTCACATTACTCACCTACATGAACAGAGAGAGAGAGAGAGAGAGAGAGAGAGAGAGAGAGAGAGAGAGAGAGAGAGAGAGAGAGAGACAAAAAATTCGCATGACAAAAGTACAAACAACTTAAAACTGATGAAGAAATCGATAGACTTTCCAATAATACCATACGAGAGAGAGAGAGAGAGAGAGAGAGAGAGAGAGAGAGAGAGAGAGAGAGAGAGAGAGAGATAACCACCTCCTAGCTGACTTATTGGCTTGTTTGCCACGCTGTAAAAGAACAGAATCAGATGGGAAAGATTACATTTTGATTGACTCTTTCCTGTCTTCTCCTCTCCTATTCACCCTCTTCACCCTCTGAGTCTCACCCAATAACTACATGATTGGATACTCACCTTGCTGGGAGCGCGTGTACCTGGCCATGGTGGGGGAGGAAATGGGGGGTAGGTGTGGGGCAGGTAAAGGGTTGAAGAGGGTGGAGGTGTATGCAATATATCCATTTTTTACCCTTCAACATCCAGTCTCTTTTCTTTTCTCCTTCCCCTTGTTGGTTTACATAGCTTCCTTCCTCATTCCTTTATTGGCTTCCCGTTTTCTTTCTCTTTTCGTTCTGGTTCCTTTTTTTTTGTTTAGCTTCTCTTTTTTTTTTTTTATTCTTGGATGTGTCTGTTGGTTTGTTTATGTTTCGGTTGGATTATTTGTTTTGTGTCTTTTTTTTATTTGTTCTATATGATTCTTTACTTTCTTTTTCTCATGTTTTAATTTCCTTCTTCTCACTCTTGTCTGAATAAGCCTTGTTTTTTTGTTACATTTTTTTTTTTTAGATTTTCTCTCTTTTTCTTTTCCTATCAGTACATAAATCTAATTCTATTTTATAATCTTCCTTTCATATAATTTTAAATCCCTTTTAGCTTCCTCTTTCATAATCTTAGTACACTTTTTATTCATATTCTAATTCCTTTTTCCTCTCGGGCCACTGTGCTTTGCTTTTTTTTTTTAACTAAATTTCGTATATTTTCTTATAATTTTCCTTTTATTTCATTTCATCCCTCATCATCATATTTTTCCACATTCCTTTCCATGCCTTGGTTCCAGGACTCCAGAATTTCAGGCTTTCTCCAATAACTGGGATGATAAGCAAAGATAAATTTTGTAATATAATTGCTAATGACGTTCGATTCAGCGTCTTAATAGGAAGGGAACAAGATAATAACAACGTCGAACTCTATTGTGTCTTATTATCTCAGTCATTATTTCCTTATATTCCTGCTTCCTTTTTCTGTGTGTTATTTATTTTATTTTTGTCAGTCTCTATTTCTCTTTCCATCTATCTTATCCGTTTCTTTTTCTCACTCATTCATCTTTACACGAATTGCTTTTACCTCTTCATCTGCTCTGATTAGTCTCTCTCTCTCTCTCTCTCTCTCTCTCTCTCTCTCTCTCTCTCTCTCTCTCTCTCTCTCTCTCTCTCTCTCTCTCTCTCTCTCTCTCATTCGTTTTTGATCTCCACTCAGAGCGAACATCCTTTAATTCCCAGTTAAAAGGTGAAATTCAGGCAAACCTTCCCCATTTAGCCGGTGCCTCCCTCCTCTCCCTCCTACCCTTACCTCCTTCCTTCCGTCCCTTCCCTCTATCCCTTCCCTCCATCCTTTTCCTTCCTTCCTTCTTTATGTCCTGTCTTAGATCAACAAACAGCCAAGTCTCCCCTCCAACCCACTCAGGCGGAGAACCTCGCCTTGGAAATTAACATAGGCTTGAGTTTGTTCTAATTTTTTGTGCTATCAGACGCCCGGAGTGTCACCTTTACGAGTGAGATGTTATGGGGTGTTTAATTTCTCCCTCTCTCCTCTCTATCTCTCTTCCTTTCCTCTCTGTGCGACTCGAATGGGTGAGCGGGTGGGCGAGTGAAGGGAAGGCGTGGGTTATTTGTTCCAGCCTTGAGTCTCAGGTTGTGTAAATTTAAGGTTCCAGTAAAGCTTAGGTATTGAAAGGAAGGAGCTCACTGGGAATATATATAAAGACTAGACCATGTTGTTAATTCTCCATAGCTAGTAAATTAAGTCTTTTTACTAGTTATCCTGCTCCACTTCTCGCTCCTATATCTCGCTGAGTTTTGTAGATGGCGCTGATTGTTTCGTCGACTTTACTGAAGTATTTATGGAGTGAAGCTAGAAAGGAATCGCCTGGAATAACTGGTAAAGGTTAGGGTTATTTTGGTCAAAGGCTGAATGTCTGTAGTGTTAAATGGAAGCGAGGGAGACGTGTTTGTGTTCTGTGTAGATATGTGCTTGTGCAGGTGTGTGTGAAGGTGAGGTCTTATTTGTGAGTAGGTGTTTGTGTGTTTGGAAGAGATTATAGGTGGACTTGGTGATGTAAGGTGCTTGGGCCTGTTTTGTGTGTGTGTGTGTGTGTGTTTGTGTGTGTGTGTGTGTGTGTGTGTGTGTGTGTGTGTGCAGGTGTCTACAGGTGTGGGGATGCTGGAGGTGAGAGGTGGTGGCTGGCCTCACTGATTTCCTTTAACTTACCCGAAACGCCCCTCACCTGCTGATTCTCCGCCTTCCTTCTTGACTTACCTGTACAAAGCCTGTCACACACACACACACACACACACACACACACACACGTTCGTTTGCTCCTGTTTTCTTTTTCTTTCTCTTTTCTTTCTCTAACTTTATAATTTTAGTAAGATTAAACTCAATTTTCATTTTGCCTTATAATACTGAGATACAATATTCTCTCTCTCTCTCTCTCTCTCTCTCTCTCTCTCTCTCTCTCTCTCTCTCTCTCTCTCTCTCTCTCTCTCTCTCTCTCTCTCTCTCTCTAGTAGTGTATAATAATTTTACATTCATCGGCACCACTGTTTAAAATATTCCTTTCATATTTTACTTCTCAGGCTTATATTTCATTCACGCTCCTTCCTCGTGCGTTTTATTTCCCCCTTGTTTTGTGGACTTAATTGCATCCGTGTTCTTTCATTTAAACTTAGTGTATTTACTTTAGCGAAGTCTGCGTGATCCCCCCAGAAGTTAGGAGTGGAACTAATACAGAAGTGAATTACCGCTTTCATATTGCTGGAATTAAGACATGGAGGTATCAGGGTTTTGACATGGAGTAGTTAAACATATCTACACACACACACACACACACACACACACACACTTATACTCTCATACATACACATATACACAAAGCAAAAAGTAATTCATAACATACAAAACTGACTCGTAATTACATATACACAATCTTCCTTTTATTTCCTCTTTTTTTCTGCTTTTCTCCCTTATTTTCTCACTTCCTGTCGCTTTCCCTCACGTGTTCTCCCTCCCTCACACACTTCTCTCACCTGTTCTCCCCAACTTTTGTCTCACCCTCTCTTCTTCTACCTTTCTGTCACTCCCCTTTTCTCCCTTTTTCTCTCCCCTCTCTATCCACGTTTTACTTTCTCCATCACTCTTCCTTTCTCCAGTTTTCTTATCCTTTTCTTCCACTTCCCCCTCACCCTTACCTTCTCTCCTGTATGGAAATAGAGAAATGAATGCGCGTAGATCTATATATATTTCCCATTTTTGTTTGGTTTTCAGTTTTCTTAAACCCTTTAGAGGCCGTCTTGGTGTGATTTAGAACCAGCAAGGGTCGAGGGAGAGACTGGACCCTGGGCTAACTACTGTGTGTGTGTGTGTGTGTGTGTGTGTGTGTATGTGTGATCTTTTAGTTGTATTGCTTTTAGAATGTTCAACTGTAATTACGCTCTTATTTTACTTTTTTTTGTTATTTTTATTTATTTTTTTGTTATTTACTACGTTCTGTTTCATTAAGTTATCCATTATTGTACGTAAATGTTGTTCTGATGACTTTAAATGGACCATAACATGACTTGTATTCCTTATACTTTATTTACTTTTTGTATTTTTTGTGGTCAATAAAAATCTCGACCAATCAGTCATTCACTCAGTCTTTCTATCTATCTATCTATCTGTCTGTTTTTCTATCTACTTACCAATCAATTAATCTCTCTCTCTCTCTCTCTCTCTCTCTCTCTCTCTCCTCTCTCTCTCTCTCTCTCTCTCTCTCTCTCTCCTCTCTCTCTCTCTCTCTCTCTCTCTCTCTCTCTCTCTCTCTCTCTCTATATATATATATATATATATCTGTCTATCTATCTATCTATCTATCTATCTATCTATCTATCTATCTATCTATTTATCTACCTATCCATCTATATATCTGTCTATCTACCTACCTATCTCTGTGTGTGTGTGTGTGTGTGTGTGTGTGTGTGTGTGTGTGTGTGTCGGCCCCAGAGGTGAAGGGAGCGCCTAATGGTTTTCCTTTGATCTCCAGGTTTACCCTTTGTCCCTCTGTGCATCAGGCTAAGCTTCCTCATGTAAAGGCGTGACGGAAACTCCTGGCTTACCTCTGAGTCACTCGCATGTGTAGTTTGAGGGTGAACGATAGAAGAAAGAATAAGAAGTGAAGAAGTGCTTAGGTTAGGTTTGGTTTGGTTAAGTTAGGTTAGGTTAGGTTAGGTTAGGTTAGGTTAGGTTAGTTTAGGTTAGGTTAGGTTACGTTAGATTAGGTTAGGTTAGGTTAGGTTAGGTTAGGTTAGGTTAGTTTAGGTTAGGTTAGGTTAGGTTAGGTTAGGTTAGGTTAGGTTAGTTTAGGTAAGGTTAGGTGAGGTTACGTTACGTTACGCTGTCTTTCTCGAGAGGCGCTGACACGATGCATTTTGAAACGGTATTCCCTGAGCGCAAAAGAGAACAAGAGTGAGATATGTCCGTGTGTGTGTGTGTGTGTGTGTGTGTGTGTGTGTGTGTGTGTGTCAGTGGGTGTGTACATGTGTGTGTGTGTATCTTGAATTTGACGTGGCATTTCTGGACGTGTGTGAGTTTGTCCTCCGTGACGGAAACTTAGGAAAACATTCAGAAAAATATTCACATGCGTCTTGAGTGGGCGCCGGAAGGTGAAAGGTTGGCGGTAAAAGTGAGTGTTATGAAATATACGCGAGTGTTTGAGTTATGTCGTAAGTTTGGGTCTTCTCGCTTTATTCAGAAACACGGCGAGGCGGGAAAAGGTGTTTGCTTCCTTGTCTCACCTGGAAAAAGAAAGAAAAATAAGCAAGTGTCTCAAAATGTGGCACAGTTTTCCTCTTTTCAAACCTTTTTTCATGTCATTGTATCTCTCTCTCTCTCTCTCTCTCTCTCTCTCTCTCTCTCTCTCTCTCTCTCTCTCTCTCTCTCTCTCTCTCTCTCTCTCTCTCTCTCTCTCATCGTACATCAGTTTTTTCCCACTTTCTTTATGTTTCCCCTCTTTCCAATTCCACCCTACTCTCTTAATGTTCTCCTTGCCAGGTTTTCCTCCCCTGCATTCCCTGTCATATAAATCCTGACATAAGGTCCTTCTCGTACTGATAATTATGAGAAACCGTACCCCGTGCACCAACCACCTTTACTACTCTCCCTCTTTCCCTTCCCTCACTTCCTCTTTCGCTTTCCTTCTCCGTACCTTGTTTTCGTCTTCCTCTGATGTTCTTCTCTCTTTTCTCTATTTATAATTTTTCTCACTTGTTCTTGTTTTTCTTCATTTTTGTTATCTCCCTTTTCTTTTTTCCTAATTTTTTGTTTTTCTTTATTTCCTCTTAATTTCCTACTTTTTCACTCATTTTCTGTTTTCCATCATTCTCTTATTCTCTTTCCCTTACCTTCCCTCTTGTGACTCTCATCTTCATCCCCTTTCTCTTTTTCTTCTCTCTTCCCTTACCATCCTCCATTCCCTTGCTTACTCCCTCCCGTTCTTCCTCTCTCTCCGTCTTTCTCGTTTCCTCCTTTCTCGTTCTCCCCTCCCTTCTAACATCCTCCATTCCTTTGCTTTCTCCCTCCCCTTCTTTCTCCATCTTTCTCATTTCCTTTCTATTCTTGTACCATCCTCCACCCCTTCTCTTCTCTTGCTTTCTCCCTCGCCCTTCTTCCTATCTCCTTTCTCGTTTCCTTTTCCCTTTCCTTGCTTCTGCCTTCCCTTTCCTTACCCTCCTTTTCCCTCTCCCCGTCTTTCTCAGTTTTTCCCCCCTCTTGGTTCACTCTCGCTCCTTGCCTTCCCACAACACCTGGCTGGCCCATGAGACTCTCCCAAGCACCTCGAACTCCTGTTTAGTGTATCGAGTCGCCCATTGCGAGTCAGGAACTTGCCTCGCTAACTGGCGGCCGTGAGACCTCAACGATTCCCACTTCGGTAAAGCCACACCAACCTCGGCCCCTTTTTCTGTGTGTCGCTCGTGTTGCTGTTGTTGTTTTCGAGGGTGACAAGATGCAGAAGGGAGCTTAGTAGGGTGGGATAGATCAGGAGTGGAGTTTAGGTGCGTGTATGGAAGGGAACAGGGAAGAATGGGGTTTGAGGATGGAGTGGAGTGCTGGTTAGGATAGGTTTGAGGTACGGTACGATAGGGAATGTTGCAGGGTGGGAGAAATCTGAAGGAGTGAGGTTAGGGATAATGTAAGGAAGGGAATAAGAAAGGGATAGGATTTGAAGAAGGAATGTGGTGTTGGATATAGGGGTACGATACGGAAGGGAGCTTGGCGGGGTGGAATAGATCTGAAGGAGGGAGGTTAGGGTGCGTCTACGAAAAGGGAATAATAAAGGATAGGATTTTGAAGAAGAAATGTGTGAGTGAAAGTAAATAAAGAAGAATATTTTAAAGAAGGAATGTTGGATTTAGAAATATGTTACAAGGAAGGGAGTGGAAAGGAATAAGATAGGATAGGATAGGTTTTGGGAAGGAATGGCTTCAGAAAATGTTTACTGCGAGGGAGTCAAAAGGATCTGTACAAAAATAGAATGAAAGATATTTACTGGGAGTGGAAGAAGATTTATGAATGGAATGGAAGGAGAAGGAACAGATATAGGAAAGGAGTGAAGGAAAGTGTGATAGGAGAAAAGGAATGGAGAGAGAGAGAGAGAGAGAGAGAGAGAGAGAGAGAGAGAGAGAGAGAGAGAGAGAGAGAGAGAGAGAGAGAGAGAGAGAGAGAGAGAGAGAGACCATAGTGGAGGAGTCTGGAGAGAACAAAGCTTAACTGCTGTGAGTGAAATGAATAATAGACTGAAATAAAAGAAAAAAAGAGAAAACGGAGCCTGTCAGAATAGCATTAATAAAAGACGATGCAAAGGACGCTGGGCAAATGCGGAAACAGGAGGCGGCTCAACATGACAGAACCTTAAGGGGAAAAAAAAAAAAAGAAAAAAAGCACAAACCTCCAAGAGACTGACAGGAAGGAAAGGAGTGGACGTAACAGTGGACAAGGCTTCTGAAAGGGAGAGTAGTGGGAGAGTAATGGCTGGTGAATGGGGTGCCTCGATCACTCAGACAGCCAGTGAAGGAGTGGGATGCGTGAACTTAGGCAAACTTTCCTTGACTGAGAGCTTCGTGTTGAAAATTTGCACTCATCTTTCAGGGATTACTAGTTTTGTTTCTTGTTTCTTCTAACTCTTCTTTATTCTCATCTTATTGTTGCTCCTTCATTCTCACCTGCTTGATTTTTACTTTCTCTTATCCTCATTCCTGCCTTCTATTTCTCCTTATCCTTATTCGCTTATCATCATTCCTTCCCTCTACTATATCACAACTCTCCCTTTCTCTCCTGCTTTTCTTATCCTTTCTCTTTCATTCTTTCTATTCCTTATTTCTTCGCTTCCTTAGTCTTACTCTTTCACGTCTTTCCCTTTATTCTCTCCATTCATCCCTAATATTTTTTTTTTCATACCCTTAACGTCTTTTACTCATCCTTACACGCTTCTCTCTCCCCTATAAAACCCTTACTCCCATCCTATACAGTCTCCCCTCACTTCTTTACCATCCTACCCAGTAACTCCCTTCCCTCAACCCTAGTACCCTTTTCTCATCATTACACGGCTTCCTCTTACCCCTACATGGTCTCTCCTGGTCCCTAATGTTCTCTCTTCACGACCTCAACACACCATGGCAGTACCGTTCACTTCCCCACAGCTCAAACCCTCAATGAGATTTACTGACAAATGCCTCGGTCACTTCCTCTCAGCCGCAGCAGCTTCGCCTCGCCATGTTGTGGACTTGGGCCATTCCGTATTCAGTGGAAGGAAAGAATGTGACGTGGAAAGATGTGTTTAAGAATGGAAAGGGTTTCAGTCTTGCCTCACCCATCCCGTAACCCCCACACACTACCCTGGGACACCTACTCTCCATCTGTCCAGTCTCGGGTACAGCCTCTCCCACCCCACAACCCCCACACTGTCGTGCATTTTCTTCTTCTTTTGTTCCCACTGAAATTCCATTACAGAATCTCCCTCGTTGTTCTCCCTTAACTGTTTCTCTCTACATTTTTTTCTGTCCTCCTCCCCAGCCTCAAATTTTACTCAGGTGTAGAGAATTATTTATACATATACTTATTTATTTATTTATTTATCTATCTATTTATATTTTTGTTTCCATTGACATATTCTTCCCTACGTCCTGCAAATTTACCTTTTCCTACCTCTTCTTCCTTACATTCCAATCCTATCTCTCCCTTTTCCCTCCCCTTTCTTTCTACCCTCCCCCTCAACACTCTATTCCAAACGCTCCTCCCTTCAAACACACACAATACTCACCTCTCTGACTGCTTTCCAACACGTCTCCTCTCTCCCTTTCTCTCATACACACCATCCTTCCTTCCCTCCTCATTTCTACCCCTCCCTTTTCCTTCAGCACCCCATCCCTACCCATTCCTTTCCCTCTTACTTTCTTTCAGTCCGTCTCATTCCTTCCCACACCTTCCTCTGTCCTTTCCTCCTGCAAGAAAACCCAAACCTTTCTCAGGCCTTCTCTTCCTTCTTCCATATTCCCTACTTCTCTTGCTTTCCATCCTCATCATCCCTATCGTATTCCTTTCCTGTCAGTACTCTTTCCTCTTCCTCCAGTTTCAGAAAGGCTAGACATTAACATAAGAATTAAATAATGTATTATATATATTGGCTATGACTAGATGTTCAGTGTTCAATGTTCAAATGTTCCTTCCACTTTTCCTTCATCTTTTCATTCTACCCTCACTATCACACCCACCCCTCCCTCTCTCCCCCCAACTCTTGTCTCTTTTTGCGTACCGTCCCTTCCGCACGCTATACTTTTACTTCCTCCCTCGCAGTTCCTCCTCCACCCACTACCTCTTTTCCCTCCGTTTTCTCTCCCCGCCTTCCCTTACACCACCGACCCACCGCCTCATCACTTCTTCCTTCCTCCCTTCCTGCTCACACTCGACGCCTCGCCACTAAGATTCAGCATTTCTTTATTTATGGGAAGTCCTTCATTTATTCCAGAGAGAGAGAGAGAGAGAGTGAGAGAGAGAGAGAGAGAGAGAGGTGGGTATTTGGGAATCAATAACACATTTTCCATTTAAATTCCCTTTGGTCATTATAGAAACAGGAGGCCTAATTGTTTTTCTTTTCCCTGTAGGCCTGTACATATTATAGGCCTAGATACTTATATTACACACACACACACACACACACACACACACACACACACACACACAGAGAGAGAGAGAGAGAGAGAGAGAGAGAGAGAGAGAGAGTGGAATGTAATTATTTTCTAACTTGCTTGTTACTTGTATGTTTTTTTTTTGACAGTATTGATATTGACTTTCATTCGTTCTCTCCTTCGTTCACTATTTCGCTCGTTTGCTTGTTTGTTTCGTTCGTTGGTTCACTTGGTCGCTCGTTCACTCGTTCGCTCTTTCGCTCGTTTGCTCTTTCGCTCGTTTGCTCTTTCGCTCGTTCGCTCGTTCGCTCTTTCGCTCTTTCGCTAGTTCGCTCTTTCGCTAGTTCGCTCTTTCGCTCGTTCGCTCGTTCGCTCTTTCGGTCGTTTGCTCGTTCCCTCTTTTGCTCGTTCGCTCGTTCGCTCGTTCGCTCTTTCGGTCGTTTGCTCGTTCCCTCTTTCGCTCGTTCGCTCGTTCGCTCTTTCGCTCGTTTGCTCGTTCCCTCTTTCGCTCGTTCGCTCGTTCGCTCTTTCGCTTGTTTGCTCTTTCGCTCGTTCGCTCGTTCGCTCTTTCGCTCTTTCGCTCGCTCGCTTTTCCGCTCGATTGTTCGTCTGCTCGTTCGTTCGTTCATTTGAGAGAGAGAGAGAGAGAGAGAGAGAGAGAGAGAGAGAGAGAGAGAGAGAGAGAGAGGCAGGTAAGCTGATGTGGGGAGTGTGACAAGACAACAACCCACAGCGGGCAAAATGATCCCGTAGTAGTTTCTCCTGAGAGCCTTATACGTCCCGCCGCCTTGACAGGTGCTTTGACATGGCAGCAAATAAATGATAATACTCGGTTAGCGGGAGAGCGAGGAGAAGTAGGAGGAGGGAGGAGGAGGAGTTGAAAAAAGGCAGGTTAAAGGAGGAAGAAGAAGTAGAAGACAATAGGAAGATGGTATAGGAGAGAAAAGAGAAGAAAGTGAAGTTGAAAATAGAGGATGAGAAGAAGGGGAATAGGAAGAAGAAAAAAAAAAGGAAGAGAAAGAAAAAGTACAAGAACAGCAGGAACAACAACAACAACAACAACAACAACAACAAGAGGCTACAAAAGAGGAGAAGAAAGTGAAGAAATTCGAGGAGGAGGAGAAGAAGGAAGAGGAGAAGAATGAAAGGAATAGTTGAAGACGTAGGAGGAGGAGGAAGTGAAAGGGAAAGAAACTGATGAGAAGGAGAGGAGAGAAGAGAAGATGAATGGAAAATCTTTGGAGGATAAGGAGTAAAGGAAAGAGGAGGAGGAGGACGAAGAGGAGGAGGAGGAGCTGTGTAATTCTCCTGATTAGTGAGTGGGCGGTGTTAAAGAATGTTTGAGTCTGAAATAAGTTTTGTATTTGGTAACCATCCTAGTGTGACAGACAGAGAGAGAGAGAGAGAGAGAGAGAGAGAGAGAGAGAGAGAGAGAGAGAGAGAGTCAGAGTTTTTATAGTTATTCTTTTCCGTATATTCTTTTGATTTCCCTTCGATCCGTTTTCTCTTCTACACTTTTTTCTTTGTATGGATATTTGCACGGGAGGGTCGAGTTTAATTGTGTTTTTTTTCTTTTTTTTTTTCTTTTTTCTTTGATTCGATGGCAATATGGGACTGTGTCTGCGTGTGCGTGTGCGTGTGGCTAACTGGTAGTAGTGTGTGTACGTGAATATAGTGCTGTGACAATTGAGAGAGAGAGAGAGAGAGAGAGAGAGAGAGAGAGAGAGAGAGAGAGAGAGAGAGAGAGAGAGAGAGAACTGAGCATGTGAGGTGACTGTAACCATAAAATAATACGACTCGAGAGAGAGAGAGAGAGAGAGAGAGAGAGAGAGAGAGAGAGAGAGAGAGAGAGGAGAGAGAGAGAGAGAGAGAGAGAGAGAGAGAGAGAGAGAGAGAACGCAAGATGTAGACCGTGAAAAGGAAATATGTGCTGTAAGTGAGTGGCAGGCTGAGTGAGTGCATCAGGGCTTCCGCGGTGTGAGGCAGAGTGCAGGCGAGACTTTGATGCAGGGAAGAGATGCGTGGGTGAGGGAGGAGGGAGGAAAGGTGGGGGAAACTTGCTGGTGGCGTCGTAAGAGGCATGGAAAGACATGTGAGTGTTGGTGGTGGTGGTGATGGTGGTGGTGGTGGTAATGGTGATGATTGTGTTAGTGGTGTTAAGTGTTTTCCGTGGTCTCTGAAGCGTGGTTTGTCGTCTTTCATTACGGTCTTGTTTATTCATTATGATTTGTGTAGTAGTCGTAATAATAGTGACAGTAATAGAAATAGTAGTGATAAGAGGAGAGGCAGTAGTAGTGGTAGTAGTAGTAATAGTAGTAGTAGTAGTAGTAGTTATAGTAATAACAATAGTAATAACAATAACAACAACAACAATAATAATATCAAAACCATTACGCTTAAAAAGGATGATGAAACGGATGAGAGCATAAAATTAGTATGTTGACATGCATAATCCTAAATCCTCATCATAATACACACATGAACCAACCACTAACACACGAGTCCAGGGTCATACATCATTCACTAATTAACCTTTGCCTGTTACTCTTCACCTTATGACCTTTCACTTTGGGGTAAATATATAAGGCTGTATTTTTTTTTTATTTGTTTTAGCTGCTAAGAGAGAGAGAGAGAGAGAGAGAGAGAGAGAGAGAGAGAGAGAGAGAGAGAGAGAGAGAGAGAGAAGGAAAGAGAGAGAGAGAGAGAGAGACTGTCAATAGGCATTCTTCCCGGAGAAAACACAAGAGGTTTAAAAAAAATAGTTTGGCATCGAATTGAAAGAGAAAGAAATGCAAAGAACTAATAAAACATTAGGGGAAATCTGTACTCCCATTTCCACACACACACACACACACACACACACACACACACACAGGCACCACATCACAGGACCGCGTAGTGAAAGCAACAGATTACCCACCGAGCCTTCCTGTCACCCGTGAAATATAGCCACGCTCGAGTTTTCAAGATTAATTAGCGCAATATTAATTTCTATTATATTTTGCAGCTGCTGGGCTTTTATAGGGCGAGGTCCAGGGAGGGAATATCGGTCAGCCGGTGTGCTAAAAAGATTAATTGACACGCTATTGAAGTTTATAGCCCCGCGGAACGTGATGGATGGTACCACAGTGCAGGTGAGGCTGTGTTTTCGTGACTCCAGTGTTTCTTCGTGGCTCTCTCTCTCTCTCTCTCTCTCTCTCTCTCTCTCTCTCTCTCTCTCTCTCTCTCTCTCTCTCTCTCTCTCTCTCTCTCTCTCTTCGTCTCATTGAGGTTAAAAGGAAGAAGCTTTGTTGCTGCACCTGATTTACGTGAGTGCCTGTGCCTTTGTTTGTGTTTGCAGGTGTACTTGATGCTTGCTTCTTCTTTGTGTCTGTCCTTGTGTGTATGTGAGAGAGAGAGAGAGAGAGAGAGAGAGAGAGAGAGAGAGAGAGAGAGAGAGAGAGAGAGAGAGAGAGAGAGAGAGAGAGAGAGAGAGAGAGAGAATGTCTTACGTAATATATTTCCCTATCATTATTTTTAACACCAAAGTTGGCAATGCAATTTTCCTTGAATAATGAGGATGGATGACAACAAAGAAAAAGCAATCAGAGAGAGAGAGAGAGAGAGAGAGAGAGAGGGGGGAAGTGTGTGAGAGAGAGAGGAAGTGTGTGTGTGTGTGTGTTTTATACTACCTCACACCAACACTGCCCATTGTGATTATTAGAGGGAAAAATGGCAATATGGCACCAGTAAAGAATCGCAAGTTACCACCAATATATATTTTTTGACTGCGAGGGTTCATGAGTAATGGAGCTCACGTGTATCCCTCACTACAGACGAAAGGAGGAACATTTGGCGCATTGCTTCACTCCTGCACTGCCATGTCACCTCTTAATAGGGCCCACAGTACTTTAGGAATAGGGCAGAAGTGACGAGCGAGTACTAATAAAACACCGAACTATGCACAAAAGTAGCAACATTTGATAGATTACTTCACGAGTCCTGTATTACTGTCACCTCTTTATGGTCATCAGTACTTTAGGAACAGGGCAGAAGTAACGGCAAGTGCTAATGAACCGTTAAAATTAGTAGCAAAATGGGCCTTAATCTGTCACATAGCGCTTCATTAATCTCCGCCGCTAACTATCACGTGGCTGTATGGCAGAGAAACGACACAATAGCAGTATAATGAGCTCATACAGGTATTCCATCCCATATTTCTTCTCGCGTGTAGCTGTGTAACACTTTGCTCGGGAATGACTGTTAATGCTATACCACTCCGGCCTGTCCCCTTCCCTCTCACTCCTCCCTCCCCTTCTAAACAAACACAGTTGAGTACAGTGGCTGGTGTATGTAATAGTACTGTAATGGCTAACGAGGTGCTATTCGGGCTGTTTTCTTTTTAGTGTAGCTATTAAATGCAGAAAAAAAGGGAAAAATTTGGTACATGATGTTTAGACAAAATTACGCACATGATGTTTAATGCATTTAGTCTTTCGTAAACTGTGTCATCATCATAACACTCTCTGTACAACGTAAGTAAGACACTGCAAAATTACTGGCCCAGAAACAAGTGCACGCCATAAGACTGCTTCACACTTAATCATACTCAGCTTCTGAAACCATGGAGGAAAATTACATCGTTTTAAAATGAAAGGGGATAAATTAGTATACTCTTAATTTTTCTACCCATGAAGGAGACCAGACAAGGGTACAAAAATGGGAGAAAAGAAGACTGGTTATTTTGCTGGTTAAGAAAATAAAATAGTCCTCATTATAATGATACTCGGTCAGAGAGGCACTTGAGAGTAAGGATCGATCTTTGTGTTTCAAAAGTGCAGAATATAGTGAAGTAAAGAAATCTGTTTCCTTTTTTTTTACAACGAAACGCAAAAGATTTTCCAAAGCGCAACGTTGAAGCAATAGTCGAACTTAATGATTCATAACTACAAAATTTAACAGTTTAGGACATGAGGATGCATTAGGTGAGTGCATGCTGAGCTTCATGATTGCACCTCGAGTCTAGCCATCGAAAACATGTAACTTTATGTCGTGTTATGTAACTGATGTGATATAATGTCCCAACGCCACTGAAGTCGAATGTTGGAGGGACAGCATGTTTTTTTTCCCCAATACTGATCTTTTGAATCTAGCAGCTGTAAAGTTCCCTGTTGGTCTCATGACAAAAGAATCAGATCCTCGTGACGCTAAACGTGTTTGTTGTTTTGCCGCTAAGCGTTACACCACTCGATATAAACTTGACTAATGTTTGCTCGTAAAACTTTAGAGAGGGAATGATATAAAACACACGCGCCAAAACTCCACGATATGAAAGCCTAACGACCCCATTTACATACATACATACATGCATACATACATACAGAGGCAGACAGAAAGAGATATGATATGGTATGCTACAATAGTGACAACACACACACACACACACACACACACACACACACACACACACACACACACACACACACACACACACACACGTGCACAGGTAGTCTCATTAAGCACGTGTAGTTGTGACTCCTTAATTGGACACACCTAGTCACACCTGCCTGTTACCTGTCCAAATGAGAATGTTACCTGATGGGGGATGGAGAAAGAGGGAGAGGGACAGGGAGTGGTGAGGTCATCCCGAGGCGAAAGGACGAGAAACAACATTGGATCGAAATGGATGGAAAGAGATGGAAAAGTTAAAATAAAAGGTATATAGATAGAAAGCGTTAAATATCAAATTCTCAGGTTATGTAATATTGTAATAGTGAAGTAATGTAATAGTTTGTGGATAATTCTGGAAGGATGACAGGTAGCGATGGATCGAAATGGATAGAAAGGAACAGAAAGGTGAACATGGAAAGGTAGACAGAAGGCACATGAGTAGATAGAAACCATAAATAGTTAGTTTCTCAGGTTTTGAAATACTGTAATAAGTCGCTGTAAGTTTATGGATAACTGTAGATATATATTTTTTTCTGACAGTCTTTATTCTTTTACCTCAAGGATGGAAAAGAGGAGGTAATATAGAGTGAGAGGAAGACAGAAAATCAGAAATAAAAAAAATTCTAGATGGTTTAACTGTAATGGCAAAGAACAGAAGTGAGAAATGTGTGTATGCATTGGTAAGAGAGAGAGAGAGAGAGAGAGAGAGAGAGAGAGAGAGAGAGAGAGAGAGAGAGAGAGAGAGAGAGAGAGAGAAAATAAAAGGAGAAACAGGCATGCAGATAGACAGACAGTTTTGTAGTTCCCTCCATACACTGACAGTCGGTGTCAATAGCTTTGATTTGGGAAAAAAAAAAGGTATTATGAAATCAGTAAAATATCACAAGCTTTTACTATATTTTCAGGAGGGTTTGAGCTGGAGTTTTATAATATTACGTGATTGGATTTGTTTTGATTGACTTTAATGTTGTTGTTTTCCGCATTGCTGTTAATTTTCTCGGCCTCTATCAGTGTGATGTGCCCTCTGTGTCCTGCGTGTTTGATTATATGCATGTGTCCCAATATATGTATGCAGGTATGTTTAATTAACCCTCTGACTGCATATGGCTTCTCTCCAGGGTTAACAAAATGGTTTGGTGCAAGTTTATAATATGATATCAAAAGGAAAGTCTAATCGTAAAATAAATTATTGAGTGATTAAAACGTTTTAGTCCCTCGAGTTTATTTATATTTTTTCTGATCGATAAATTGTGTGAGCTTGAATAAGGGAACTTTTTTTTTTTTTAAGTGTCTAGGAACGTAAGGTTACAGAGGACTTTTTTTACTTTTTTTTTTACTAATAGGTAGGTCTTTTTCCAGCGGGTCTTTTTAGTGGGTCTTCTTTCAGGGTAGGTCTTTTTCCAGTGTTTCTTTTTTAGTGGGTCTTCTTTCAGGGGAGGTCTTTTCCCAGTGTTTCTTTTAGTGGGTCTTCTTTCAGGGGAGGTCTTTTTCCAGTGTTTCTTTTTTAGTGGGTCTTCTTTCAGGGGAGGTCTTTTCCCAGTGTTTCTTTTTAGTGGGTCTTTCAGGGGGAAGTCTTTTTCCAGTGGTGTATATATTTTTTTGCGTTTCTTTCTTCCAGTGGGTCTTTTATAAGTTGGTCTTTGCAGTGGGTCTTTTCTCAGGGGCCTTTTTTCAATGTATCTTTTTTCAACCATTTTTCAGCCTTTTTTTAATCCTTTAATTAATTGCCTTTACCCAAAATTCCCCAAGTACAAAAATGTTAAACACACAAACACACACAAAAAAATCATGTCAATATACTGCTCCCAAAAAGTTAAATCACAGTAGACTTCAAAAGGTTCCTTAGTTTAGTTGCGAAGGAGTCTGAATACCCTTATCAGTGCTCAAAGGGCTTAAAGATAGCTGTAGGTGTAGGTGTACTGAGGTATCCGCAGATGCATTACGTATGTACTCAATTCCATTATCTCGGAGTGTTCAGGTTGCAGTAAGGTCGTATCTGCCTCGCCCTCTGTCCCTCCTACATATATTAACCTCTTTCTTCCTTCCTGGACTTACTGGCCGGTAATAGCAGGAGATCTCGCACATTACTGATAATCAAGGCTCGCAGCTCACACCTAAGTAGAGGAGAGTGTGGTATTATCTCCGCATCCACCAGAAAACACTACTGACTCGGTCGTAACCCCTTTGGACCGAGACAGAACTTTCGACAAGACCTAGATTATTTTCGAAAAGCCGCAGAGGATTAGTCATGTGAATGCTTTCTCCACTGATAATGAAGAACCCATGCTAGACTATCAAATAATTCATGAAAACACTATTGATAGCTATGATAACATCCATTACATCCTGTTAAAACTAATTGACTTAAGGCGCCGAAAGATTTAAGAATACAAACCTTGATCTGCAGCATTTCTCCCACAGGTAGATGAATGGAAGAAACAGACAAAAAAACCTTATGTTTTGATCGATAGAGACTCGTTGTTACCAGAGTATTGTAATACTAGAAAGGGAACCGGGAAGTGTCAGTCAACTGGGAGACTCGTTTTATTAAGCAGTGTTATTGAAAATTTACTATTGAGAAGAGTCAAACGAGTGGTAGGTCAGTCGAGGGGGCAATCAGTCAGTGAGAAGTATTATTGAGAAGTATCAGTCGAGTGAGAGAGCCGTAATATTGAGGTAGAAGCATTTAGGACTGAGTATAGTGTCTCTGGGGCAGCGGCAGGGAAGGCTTAGGACTTTGTATAAATCAAAAGATAAATTGAGATATACAGAAATAGGGGGACGCGTCTCCGAGCCATTTTTTATTAGTTTCTTAAATATATTATAAGAATTGCTCATAAAGAAGGGAAAAGGCAGGATTTATGACAGCCTTTTTGTGCACCGGGTTGTGAAATAAATAAAGTTATTCATCTCATTAAATTATGAAGGTAGAGGGAAAGAGAGGAGATTAAAGCTGAGGAATTAAATAAAACACACGCACACACGCCCTCTCTCTCTCTCTCTCTCTCTCTCTCTCTCTCTCTCTCTCTCTCTCTCTCTCTCTCTCTCTCTCTCTCTCTCTTAGCATTTACCTATACTAAAATCTCATTAAAAAAAAATGACAAAAAAAAAAAAAAACAAGCAAAAACGTCAAGAAATTAATTTAAAAAAAGTACCCTTTAAAATATCTTCCATCAACGACGTTCCCCCATTTTCTATTTCTATTTAGTGAATGAGCAAGACCCAGACCCAGTAGAAGCAGCAGCAGCAGCATTTTTTTTTCCCCCTCCTCTTCTTCCTCCACAGTCCACACACACACATATAATTTTTTCTCCCTCTGAGTTGCTGGAGTTGCTTTTTTAGACAATGCAAGTCCTCTTCTCTCCTCCATCTTCACCCGGCGAGGGCTTCCACGTGGACGCGACTGAGTTTTAGAGGCGTAATGCAGGAACAAAGCTTGTACCCCCGCGGACAGGAAGCTTTCATATCGCATCCCCTCCAGCCGTCCCCCACTTCTGTCCTCGCTCCCCCCGCTTCCTCCCGCCTCTGTCCTCGCTCCCTCCCTCCCTTCTTAGGCTCGAAGGGATGCAGGATAGAAGTTCGGGGAAGAGAGGAAGGAAGGAATGAAGGAAAGGTCGAGGGAGGGAGGAAATAGAGGTCAGTGAGGTGATATTTTTCTGGTGTGTTGAGAGATGAAGTGTAGGTCAGGAGTGAGTGAAGGAAAACTTGACTGAGGTTAGAATGAGTTGACGTTCTGAGGGGAAGAAGAGGAAGGAAGTGGGGAGTGAGTGAAGGAAAAGGTGACAGAGATTAAAATGAGGAGAGATTTTAAAGAATAATGAAAAAAAAGTGGAGAATGAGTAAAGAAAAGACGAAAGAGAAAGGGAAAGAAATAAAAATGAAGGGAGGTTTAATGTACATGCAAAGAAAGGAAAGGAATAAGAAAAGAAAAAGAGAGAAGGAAACGGGAAAAGGGAATTAGATTGAAGTAAGTTTCATAGGTGAAGAGGAAGGAGGGGAGAGATAAAGGGAAGGGGGAGAAAAAGAAGGGTTTAGAATGTTAGGTTATTCTAGGAGGGGTGAGAAATTAGAAGAGAGGGGGAAGGGTATGGAGAAATATGTGGAAGGAAGGTTTAAGGGAGAGGGAGAGAGAGAAAAAAAGAGGATGGGAGGGAGGGAGCTGAAATAGAGTGAGGGGAAGAGAGAGAGAGAGAGAGAGAGAGAGAGAGAGAGAGAGAGAGAGAGAGAGAGAGAGAGAGAGAGAGAGAGAGAGAGAGAGAGAGAGAGAGAGAGAGAGACGGAAAAATAAGGGAAGAGGGCTAAGAGGACATATAAGGAAGAGAGAGAGAGAGAGAGAGAGAGAGAGAGAGAGAGAGAGAGAGAGAGAGAGAGAGAGAGAGAGAGAGAGAAACTTTGTGAACGAATTTTCATTCTTTTCTTCCAATCCTTTCTTTCTTTTCTTCTTTTCTTTCTTTCAATCTTTCTCTGTCTGCCTGTTGTATGTCTGCTTCTCTCTCTCTCTCTCTCTCTCTCTCTCTCTCTCTCTCTCTCTCTCTCTCTCTCTCTGCCTTCTTTTCATTCAGCAGGAGGAAATAACTTTAAGGTTCATATTAAGAGGAAAGTCCATTGAAAAAAAAAAAAAGGCAAGAATTCACGGAAATAACTTGTCTCTAATTTCTCCCCAGAGCAGAAGGATTTAAGGACGAGAATAGTTATTAGTGTGGCTTTTTTTTTAGAATTAGGAGCAGGAGAGTGTTTCAGAATGTTTATTACGAGTATTTTTGTTTTCTTTTAACTTATATTCGTAGGCAAAATGGAGTGGAGTTTTTAGTGATATGTAAGTTTTGTGTATGATAATTTATTCTATTTATTTTATTTTTTAATGTTTGATTCATTGTATTTTTTGGGTTTATTGTGTTAATTATATGAAGGAAAGAGCAAAGTTCTGTTTCCACCCATTGCATTATTCTTCTTATTTCACGCGCTCTTTTTTATTATTTTTTTCCCTTTTCCTTTTCCTTTTTTTCTTACATTTCTTTTGGAGGGGAAAGTAGCTGTTTTTGAAAAGAGGAAACAGCTCCTTTTTTTCCAAGCACTGCATTATTTTTCTTTTCTTCTTACCTTTTCATTTTGTTTTATTATTATTTCACTCGATTTGTTTTATGTATATATTTTTGGAAGGAAAAGTTGTTGAGGAAAGAGGAAAGAGTAAAACATTGCATTATTTATTTTTCTCATTTCTAGTATTCATATTTCAGGTATCGCTTTATTATTATTATTATTATTATTATTTTATTTTATTTTTTTTATTCTTATATCTCTTGGGAGTAAAAGTAGTTGAGGTTGTTTGGGAAGAGGAAATATTAAAACTACATTATTTTTTCCTTTTTTTCATATATATTCTTTATATTTTAGGTACCTTTTATTATTATTTCATTTGATATTTTTCTGTTCTTACATTTCTTGGGAGGAAAAGTTTCTGAGGCTGTTTTGAAAAGAAGAAAGGGTTAAACTTCATTATTTTTATTTTTTCTTATCTGTTCTTCACATTTCAGTTATTTTTTGTTATTTCATTTGATTTATTTTTTTTCTATTCTTATATTTCTTGGGAGGAAAAGTTTCTGAGGCTGTGTGAAAAGAAGAAACGGAAAAACAATTCATTATTTTTTTCTTTTTTTTCGTATCCGTTTTTCACATTTCAGTTATCTTTTATTATTTCATTTGATTTATTTATTTTTTCTATTCTTATAATTCTTGGAAGGAAAAGTTGTTGAGGCTGTTTTGAAAAGAGGTGAATTCTGCGCCAGGAGGAAGGACGACCGCTAGATGAAGCTTTCCTTTCACTTCATTCCTTGCATTGTACGCTTCCACATCCCCCTTTCCCCCTTCCCCCGCACCCCTCCATCCTGACCCCCACACCGCTCCACCTCTCCAATCTGACCTCTTCTCCCCCACCCAAGCAACTCCAGCCTCTTTGTGACTAACTTCCTTTCCCCTCCACCTTTCCTCCTCCACTTGCCCTTCCCTCCTCCATCTGTCCAGAATCTTTCCCCTTTTTCTCCTTTTCCGTCTTTTGTTTCTACTCTTATTCCTTCTTTTCCTCCTTCTTTATCCCTTTCTTTCCCGTTTTACACATTTAATTCCGGTTTTCTCTCTCTTTCTTTCTCCCTTCATTCCTCCTTCACTGTTTCTTCTTCCTACTTTCCTTCATCTTAACCTTGGATTTTCTTCTCCCTTCTCTATCCCTTCCTCAACCCTAACTGTTTTTCCCTTCTCCCTCCTTCCCTCCTTTTCCTCCCCCTTATCCAATTAAGACTTTTCCTTCCCCCTTTCTCCTTCTAACCCACTTCCTTGTCCATCCATTCCTCTGTATCTTTCCTCCATCTCCTCTTACCTTGTTTTCCTCCATTCTCTCCTCTCTTCTCCTTCTATTTAAACTTTTACCTTCTCTCTCTTTCTCTTCTAGTAACCCATTTCTTTGTCCATCCCTCCTTCCGTATCTTTCCTCTCTCTCTCTCTCTCTCTCTCTCTCTCTCTCTCTCTCTCTCTCTCTCTCTCTCTCTCTCTCTCTCTCTCTCTCTCTCTCTCTCTCTCTCTCTCTCTCTCTCTCTCTCTCCCTCCGGACTGTCAAGTTTCTCTGCATGCACTTTTAAATCGTAATGGCGTCCACTTTCTTTAGTCTTATTCTCTCATTCTTGTCCTTCTTTTCTATTTGTTTTCTCTTTTTTTATTTTGCGTCTTTTGTTTCTTTCAGTTCTCCCTCGCTGCCTTTTTTTCTCCTTTTCAACCGTTTTCCTTAGTTATTTTCATGTTTTTTTTTTCATTCATTCACTCCTTCATTCAGTCAGTCAGTCGGTCAGTCAGTCAGTCAGTCAGTCGGTCAGTGAGTCAGTCAGTCAGTCAGTCGGTCAGTCAGTCAGTCAGTCGGTCAGTCAGTCAGTCAGTCGGTCGGTCAGTCAGTCAGTCAGTCAATCAGTCAGTCAGTCATTCTCTCTCTCTCTCTCTCTCTCTCTCTCTCTCTCTCTCTCTCTCTCTCTCTCTCTCTCTCTGAATGGTAGGGGACAGAAACACAAGTGAATATAAATGGACAGGTTAAGAGTTTAAACTAGTCAGTACGTGAAAAAAAAATATTCTCATAAATGCTTTCAGTTCGCCACCTCTCTCCCGTGTGACTGAATAAGTGAGTGTATTATTTTTTCTAACTTTGTTAATATAATTCTCGATACAGCTCAGTTATTTCATCCTTTTTAATTTATTCTGTTTGTTTGCGTATTCAATTGTTTACTTATTCCTTTGTTTATCTATTCAGTGACCGGTATTTTACGTTTTCCATTTTTTTTCTTCTTTTTCGTTTACCAGCCAAACATTTTGTCGTGAATTTTTTATCTTTCACCTCCTTAAATATTCATTGCTTCTTTCACTGCCTTATTTATAATTTCTTTCTGTAATTTGCAATATTCTCTTGAATTTTCTTTTTCTTTTCTTCAAAGCTCTATTCATTATTTTTTTAGTTAGACAACAGTCTTTTGATTTTTCATGTTTTCCTTCCTTAGATATCCTGATCTTTTTTTTCTATATTTGATTATTCTCCTAAATTTTCATCTTTTCTTCTTCAATCATCCATCCAACCACTATTTTTTTCTTGATCTTATAATCTTGAGAATTTTAATCTTTTCTTTCTCACAAAACCTAATTTCTTTCATTATTTGACAAATCCTCTAAAATTTCATCCTTTTCTTCGCACATCCATTCAGCCACTGACTTCTCTCTTTACCTAGCAAGAAACCTTCATCATTTTCCTTCTAGAACCATCATCTCTTCACTCACTTTTTTCTTATATTTTCCCTTTCATTGCGAGGGAAAGGAGAACATAAACTTAGAGTCGTATCTTTGACCTTCATCTCTTCGTTTACTAACACTTCCTTTCACTACAGATAGACATGAACAGGATAGCAGTGCCAAGCTTAATGAGGCACTTGGGAATGAAAGGCTCAGTATCTCAGTATATTAAAAGGCGACAGGAGGCGAACACCGACTGGAAAGCAGAGTAACGTCATGTTATGCTTCTCTTTTCCTCCGGCAAAGCGAAATAATTTATGCACGTACACGATTTTCATTCATTTCAGTATACTCCGGCCTGTTTTTCCTTGTATTTCCGTCAGGGCAACGCAGCGCACGCAGTTGTAATAACGTAAAATTGACTCGTAAGCGCAAGATTATTTTTATGCTCCCACCCCTGCTCCGCCCCGTAGCCGCTGCAGTTTTGATCAGTTCCGAAAATATTCCCAAATTTTTACAGCTTGTTCCCTCTCTCTCTCTCTCTCTCTCTCTCTCTCTCTCTCTCTCTCTCTCTCTCTCTCTCTCTCTCTCTCTCTCTCTCTCTCTCTCTCTCTCTCTCTCTCTCTCTCTCTACGAAATAAAAACCTGCATTAAAATTTGTCATAATGAGAAAAGTTCTTTGTTCTTTTTTTTTTTCAATCCGCAGAAAAGGAAGGTTGTGCCAGTTTATATTTTTAGTTGTTATAATCAGTGGTAAGGGGGAGCTGGCAGTGAAAAGGCGAGAGGGGAGAGAGGGAGGTGACGAGGGGAAGGGGAAGGGGAGGTTGAAGGTGATGGGTGAGGCGGTGAGGGGAAAGGGAAGGGGAAGGTGATGGGTGAGGCGTTGAAGGGAAGGAGGCGCGGTGAGGGGAGGAAGGAAGGCAATCAGAGCAGGGAAAGACTGCTGGCCGTGAGAGAGAGAGAGAGAGAGAGAGAGAGAGAGAGAGAGAGAGAGAGAGAGAGAGAGAGAGAGAGAGAGAGAGAGAGAGAGAGGTACGAAGACAGAGAACTATAAATTACACTGCAAGACAATAAATAAAAGGAGAAATACCTGCATGCCAATCTAATCAGCAAGTCTTACCTGGAAAATAGCAAACTTGACTTCTCCAATCCCACATTAACGTAGCACATTCTCCAGTTGATGATCATGCAATTTCTGTCATACCTCACTCATTTACTCCTCCAATTTTTAATAATCCTTTTGGCTCTTTCCTTTAGGGACTGACACCTGAATGGGCCTTTTTTCTCTGCCTTTTTTTTTATAGCCCTTGCCCAGAGACCATCTTGCATAAAAAAAATAGATAAAAGGTAGAGACACATTAAAGGTTAGGTTAGGTTAAGTTAGGTTTAAAACAAACACACGCACCTTTCAACTCACCCTCCCAATGTCTCACAAAGAAAGGAAAGCAACAAGATATCAAATTAAAATGAATACAAAAAATAAAGGCACATTAAACAAACACACGAACCTTTCAACGTCACCCTCGTAATGTCACAAAAAAAGGATGAAAAAAAAAAAAAGACAAGAGTACAAGAGCAGAGAACACAGGAGACAATCGCAATGAGAGAGAACTTACTTAACAGACGAAAACCTCACCATGAAACACCTTACCCGCCGCGTTCTGAGCACTCCACATGATGAGTTTGTGTGTTTAAGTGAAATCTCGTGAATTCTCCGTACCCAGGGGCACCACTCTCCTGACGGGGCTGCAGGAGGAGGAGTAAGAGTAGTAGCAGGAGAAGGAGGAGGAGGAGGAGGAGGACTAGGACTAGGAAAGGGGGGTGATGTGGAAGTTTTGCTGCTAGTGCCATGTTGCTTCTTTACTTCCTAGGAAACGCGGGTTGGCAATTGCAAAAAGGAAATAAGGTTTTGATGCCTCGTTCTCAAAGCTGAGGAATTGCTTCTCACACGCTATTTGATTACTCTTTATTCCTTCCTCCGTTCCTGCTGTTGTTGGTTGCTGCTACTGTGGCTGTTGCGTTCATCCTGTTCACTTGTGTGTGTGTGTGTGTGTGTGTGTGTGTGTGTGTGTGTGTGTGTGTGTGTGTGTGTGTGTGTGTGTGTGTGTGTGTGTGTGTGTGATGAAAGATTCAGTCCAACATCGTCCCTCGCCCTCTCTCTCTCTCTCTCTCTCTCTCTCTCTCTCTCTCTCTCTCTCTCTCTCTCTCTCTCTCTCTCTCTCTCTCTGTTTTTCCAGTTTAATTCAATTTGATTTTTATTATATCTTTATCTTTTTTTTTTATAAAATGCCTGTTGTTTTCTTATTTCGATTTAGTGACCTGCCTATCTCTTATCCCTCTCTCTATGTATTTATCTATCTATCTATCTATGTATGTATGTATGTATGTATGTATGTATGTATGTATCTATCTATCTATCTTTCTATCTATCTATCTATCTATCTATCTGTCTGTCTGTCTTTCTTTCCTCACTTTTTCTCTGTTTACTTATCTTTATTCACAGCTAAGAATCTGAATCTGCTCTGTATCTCTATCTATCTGTTTTTTCTATCTATCTTTCTCTCCTTCTTTTATTCCTCCGTCTGAGACTCATACATTTTACTCACTCCTCGCTCCCTTCCGGCAAGACGTAACGAGGGAGGAACTGATCCAGGCCCTTCTTTCCTTCCTCTCTGATTGACGCTTCTCCCAAAAACGACAGAAAAAAAGAAAAAAGTGGGACAGGGAGGCATTTCTGCATTCCTTTCACTATTCACGACTATTTGGACTTTTTTTTATATTCATTCATATATTCACCTTGTCTTCTTTAATGCATCGCACATTAGTTTTTTTTTGTATGTCTATTATTTTTTTTTCACTCTAGCATTTGTCGCTCGTATTATTATTATTTTTTTGCGTTGCATCATAAGTTCTTTTTTTTATATTTCAGACTGAACTATCTTTTTAAATGATAGGGTTTTTATTTGTTTGTTTTTTTAAAGATTAAAGTAAAATCTAGTACGTGCTGATGGCTGCGGTGAGGGTGGTGGTAGTGGTAGTAGTAGTAGTAGTAGTAGTAGTAGTAATAGTAGGGATAGCTGTAATAGTAGTTGTTGTTGTTATATAATAATAATAATAATAATAATAATAATAATAATGATAATAATAATAATAATAATAATAATAATAATAATAATAATAATAATAATAATAATAATAATAATAATATTAATAATAATAATGATAATAACACACTAGGTAGAGGCAAGTAAAAACACACACACAAAAAGTGAAAAAAAAAAGTTTCATCGTTGAGTCTAAATGAAAGTCATAAATAAAGCGATAACTGGGAGGTAAATTTTCAGTAGCAGCAGCAGCAGCAACAACAACAACAACAACAACAACAACAACAACAACAACAACAACAGCAACAACAACAACAACAACAAAACTGCCACCAGCATAGGTAAAAAAATATATAAAAAAATAACAAACGCCAAAACAACAACAACAACAACAACAACAACAACAACAACAACAACAACAACAACAACAACAACAACAACAACAACAACAACAACAACAGCAACAACAACAAGAACAACACCAGCAACACCACCAGCAGCACCACCATCAACAACAACAGAAACACCAAAAGCAATAAAAAGAAAAAAAAAAACTAAACAAGTACCCAATTTTTTCTTTTACATTTTTCACCTATCAGACTTTTACTTTTTTCCTTCCCCCCCACTGTTTTTTTCCTCAGCCAGTCTTTTATATTCAGCAATCGTAACGCACTCCAGCCGGGCCATGTCACGCTCTCGGCTTCCCTCCGTCAGTAGCTGAACTAAACCATTTCCCGCTGCAGTAATATTCTTCGCCCCGACCCCTCCACCACTCTCCCTTTACCCCGGCGGCGCGAGCACAGGGGAATAAAGTGGCTGTCGATCCTCTGACGTAGGAACGTTTATTGTTGTCCAGATATTGCTTCGTGTCTGTCTCGCAAATATGGCCACACTCACCTTCAAAAATATTGTTTCAAAATTTATCTGCAGTACACGTACCTCTCCCTCCTCTCTCCCTCTCTACCTCTCTCTCCGCTAGCTTTCAGTAAACCCACATTCTTGCCTCAGTAACTTGTGTGTGTGTGTGTGTGTGTGTGTGTGTGTGTGTGTGTGTGTGTGTGTGTGTGTGTGTGTGAGTGTTTGTGTGTGTGTAAGTATGATCCATCGAGAAATTGTATCTGGTAACTCTTTCTCTTTTCCCAGATCGGTCATTTTATGTTTTTTTTTCTGTGTGTGTGTGTGTGTGTGTGTGTGTGTGTGTGTGTGTGTGTGTGTGTGTGTGTGTGTGTGTTTTGTTCGTCTGCTTTTTTTTTCTTCTTTTCTTTGTTTCTTTTTGTGGCTTGCGTGTGCGGTAGTTTCTCACCGATGTTTGTTTCCTCCTTCAAAGTGGGTCATATGTTGCCTTGTGGCCACCACCGCCGCCGCTACTACTGCTTGGGGGGAATAAGAGCAGAAATATAAATCCCACGCACGGAAAAAACTCGGTCACTGCATTGTTTCTTCCCCGTGACGTGCATGAGCGGGAGAGAGTAGCCTGCACTCGTCTCTCACGTCCCTTAACAACCCTTTGCTAATGCTACGAGCTCCTGAATGGCCTTGCAAACTATGGACTACTCAAAATAACCCTCAAAGTAAACATTAACCCTCCTACTCGGGGTACATTCAAACTCCGGCATTACCCTCCGCCGCGCAAAGTAGTACTTCGTCTGAAAGCAAAACAAAGAGCAGCGGAAAAGCAATATAAGCACCGAGAGACTCCACAGTGCTGAGAAATCGTCCCTTTAGACCGGAAGAATCACTAGTCAGCAGGGGAAATATTACTCTTTAGCGCAAATGTGAAAGCCCTTTAGAGATACTCCTTAGCGGCGGCCCGGCAAGGCGTGCGGAGAGGAGGGGTCGGATCAGGGCTGGCTGGAGGACTTAAATTTCCGTCGCACGCTCCGCCTGGACACCCAAATACGACACGGGAGGAATTTGTAGGTCTTGTCCTCCTTCCCTCCCCTCCCCTGTTCCCTGCCATCGCCCCCTTAGGAAGTACTGGTAGCCCTCCCCTTCCACCCTTCCACCCTTCCATCGCCTCTCCTCCGGTTGGGACACAAGGCTTTTTTTCTTTTTGTGGTCCTTTTTATCTGATGCCAAGCTGCGGGTGACTTTTTTATTTTTTTATTTATTGCGTCTCGTCCCCGCTTGCTGAGGTGCGGTGTGGTTCGTTCTCGTAATGCATCGCTGGCTTGTCTCTCTGTTTCGTTCATCAGGATGTGATTGTTTATTGTCATGTTCCGTGTTCTGAATGTTTGACTGTTGTATTGTTATTGTGATTGTGTTTAAACTAGGTCGTGGATATAATATGTGTCTCTTTTTATATGAATGTAGCTATTTCGTTCCATTAGTATATTGTAAATGAATATGGTTTTTCTCTCTTTTCCTTCTCGAAATTTCTTATTTTTAAAATGAAGCAGTGAGTGCCTGTTTTATTTAATGTAAGCTATATTACATTCCCTTCTCTCAGTTTTTCGTAATCAAGTATTATTATTAATGAATGTGATTGTGTTCAAACTAAGCGATGAACTTCTGTGTTATTTTATTATATTTGCATTGTATTTTTTAATAAGCAAGTCCATATTCATACCTTTTATTATATTTAGATTATTTTTAGTGAGTGTGATTATATGAAAGCAGGGAAATGTACTCCTTCTTTTAATCCTAGTCAGCATTGTACCTTTTATTATACGAGTGTAATCAAGCAAGTACATATCCATTCCTTTTACCGTGCAAAGTATACACTAGCTACCTTTTATCTTCATATCTGTGTCATTTAAACGTCCTTTACCTTCCCATTAAAAACACGATATTTTCTCTAAAGATATGCAGCGAACCTTTCTCAGTATTCATGTAAAAAGCAGCTTAATTAGTCTTCACTTCATTATTTTTCGCTCCACGACAATTAACATGCTTTCATATAACCAAAAAATAAAAGTACAGGACGATGAACTTTTCCCAATACCCCCACGAACTATTTAATCAGTCCATTGTCTTCATTATTTCAGTAACTATGACTTTTAAGCATCCCTCGCATTACTCTTCCTCCATTATCTGCCGCCGTCTCGTATCGTTGCCTTTTTTATTAAGTTCTTATTAACTCTCTTACTCATTCACTTATTCCCGACTTGATTTGTATAATGCGGCTCAGGGATCGTGGGGAGCATTAGGTATTCAATGGAGGATTCTCTAGAGGGTGCTGCGGGAGTTTTCTTGTATCCTCTAACATGCATACGTAATATTGCTGTATAGAGTACGTAGTCTGTTCAGAATATATAGACATAGGCACGTGCATACCCACCTCTCTCTCTCTCTCTCTCTCTCTCTCTCTCTCTCGTTAGTTTTGATAGTGAAAGTGAGAATTTTTCCATTCTTTCACTGTAAACTTTTCCTCTTTTCTCAGTTTTCTATTCTCTTTTACTGTCCTTCGTTTCTCTTCTCTAACTTTATTCCAATCTTGTTATGTTCACCATTTCTTTTAACTTGATATTCTTTCACTTAATTCCA
>NC_087166.1:8797500-8885000 GCF_035594125.1 Scylla paramamosain
AGGAGGAGGAGGAGGAGGTATTTATAAGAGATAGAGGAGGGAAGGAACTTTGAGCTGACCTATGAGGAGGTAATGAAAGAGGTTTGGGAAGACAAGTGGAGGAGGAGGAAGAGGTCGTGGAGGAGAATGCGGAAATGAATGAGAACGAGGAGGAGGAGGAGGAGGAGGAGTAATAAAAGAACCGAGAATGAGGAGGAGGAGGAGGAGGAGGAGGAGGAGGAGGAGGAAGGAGGAAGACAAGACAAGGAGGGAAAATGAGGAGGGGAAAAAAGAAAACGAAAAGAAAACAAGACGTGAAAAGAACAAGAAAAGAAAATGGGTGAAGGATAAAGAGGGTAATGAAAAACAAGGAAAAGAGAAGGATAGAGAAAAATAGGAGAAGAGATTACGTGTTTAGGAGATAGAGGGGAAGACTGCAAGGAGAAGACTGTGAGGGGATAGAGGGGAGAATTGTTCAGAAGGTTGTAGATATTTTATGAGAAAGAATCAGGGAAGAAATTGAGGGACACACACACACACACACACACACACACACACACACACACACACACATACAGAGAGAGAGAGAGAGAGAGAGAGAGAGAGAGAGAGAGAGAGAGAGAGAGAGAGAGAGAGAGAGAGAGAGAGAGAGAGAGAGAGAGAGAGAGAGAGAGAGAGAGAGAGAGAGAGAGAGAGAGAGAGAGAGAGAGAGGGTCACCTTAAGACACTGGTAAAAGGTAGCGCTGCTCAGGTAGCAAAGAAACTCTATTTATTTTATTTATATTTTACATGTGAGGGAAAAAGAAGAAAGATCCACTATAGAAAGTCCTTTACCACCACCACCACCACCACCACCACCACCACCACCACCACCACTACCACCACTATCACGACCACTACCAAGAGCAGCAACAACAACAACTACAACATATTTCTTAAAACACTTTTACTAGATTCATACCAACCCTTTCAATTAAAAAAAATTACAATGAAACAAATAAATAAATAAACAAATAAATAAATAAATAAATAAACAGCTGAAAACCTCTACTACACGCCTCTACACACACACACACACACACACACACACACACGCACACACACTAAATAACTCACAAAATCTCCCTTCCTATATCTTGTCAGGTTACTTTCCCACACACACATGCCGCTAGAGAGACACACCTGTTAAATAAGTAAGAGTACACTGGTTAAGTCTAAACGTGAATCTAGCAATATTTAGCTTTATGAATTCTGCATCGCCTTTTAGCTTCTCCCGCTTCTTCAAATGTTAAAAGCCTATGTGATTTATATTTCTCTGTTGGAAATGTAGTACCTCTCTCTCTCTCTCTCTCTCTCTCTCTCTCTCTCTCTCTCTCTCTCTCTCTCTCTCTCTCTCTGACAGGTATCACAAAAAAGGACAATAAATCTAAGAACTAGCTTTGATAATAACAAATACAATATACATGCAAATACAGCACACACGTAAAACTCTCTCTCTCTCTCTCTCTCTCTCTCTCTGTCAGACTAGCGCCGCGTCACATGGCAGTCTTAAATGCCACTCGGCACGTGGAGCCTCGAGTCGCATCGAAGCTTCACGTTCTCTGACGTTCTCTGGAGAGTTGAAGGCTCGAAACACCGATGCTTCGCCCACACAGTCTCGAGGTATTCATGTCCTTCGGTGGGGTCTAATTTTTTCCGTCCTTTTGCTTCGTCTGTCGCTTGTCAATACGTTTGCGTCTCCCATGTTGCCTGTGCACATTCAGGTCTCAGGATGCATGTAGTTTTGTCCGTAGATAGGAGAAGATAGGTGGACAGGGGTGTGGAGAGTGATGAGAAGGAAAGGAAGTGTGATGGATATATGTGGATAAGTGAATGGGACTGTCTCTCTCTACTAATCTATACAGTATGTGGATAAGGATGAATGGGTTAGTTGAGGATATGTGTCAGTAGGTGAGAAAATGAAGGAGGTTTGGATAGGGGAAAGGAAAGCTATGTAAGAGAGAGAGAGAGAGAGAGAGAGAGAGAGAGAGAGAGAGAGAGAGAGAGAGAGAGAGAGAGAGAGAGAGAGAGAGAGGTTAGGAGAAAGAACGAACAAGATGCTGGAGACAAGTCAGTGAGGAATGAGTGAGATTTGGATAGAGATAAGAAATGTTATGTGACAGTGGGTAGAGACGGAGAGAGAGAGAGAGAAAGAAGGGAGAGGGGGAAGGGAAGAAGAGAGAGGGGGAAGGGAAGAATTATAAGTGATGCAGTGGTGGGGAGATAAATCTGAAGTGTTGTATAGAACAATATCATGATAAGGAGCGTGTAGGTGGGAGAGAGGAGAGGAAGAACAAAGGTGAAGTGAGATGAAGACGATGTGGGGAGATGAAGGTTGAAATGTAAGGAGAGAGAGAGAGAGAGATGGTGAAGGAAGGGGAGATGGAAAGGCAAAAGAGAAAGAAAAAAAATATGTAATGTAGAGTAGAGAATAAATTGAAAGCAGAAAGAGAGTACGGATAAAGAAAGAAAGATAGAGACCTTGTAGAGTATAGAAGTTGTGGAAAAAGAAAGGAGAAATGAAGAGATAGGTAAAAAAGATGAAGAGGGATAGAATAAGGCAACTAGGAGGAAGACAGACACAGAAGCCAGAAAGAGATCATGGATAGAGAGAAAGATGGAGACCGTGTAGAGAATATAGGTGGTTAGGAATGGAGGAGAGATGGAGAGATAGTGGCAAAGGATAAAGAGGGAGAACAGAAAAGAGGAAATGTAGAGCAGGGCAGGGATAAAAAAGCAGAAAGAAAGCTTGGATAGATAGAGAGAGAAAAAAAAAGATGAAGGCTCGTAAAATATAAAAGCCGTGGGGAAAAGGGAGACAAAATGAAGAACTGGCAAAAAGGTAAAGAAATAAGTATGCAATGTAAAGCAGGGAAGAGGCAGAAACTAGAATGAGAACCTGGATGAAGAGAGAGAGAGAGAGAGAGAGAGAGAGAGAGAGAGAGAGAGAGAGAGAGAGAGAGAGAGAGAGAGAGAGGTTTGTATAAAAGCCGTGGGAAAAGTGAGACAAAATGATAGACTGCCAAAAGGTGGAGAAAGAATGAAGCAATGCAAAGTAGGGTAAGGACACAAAGAGATCATATAAAAATAAGCATGATCAAGTATTTTCATCCTCTTTCCTTTTAAATCTCCCAGTGTGTATTTGTAGCTGTTACCTGCTGGCAGTTTGTTTAATGGCGGGCTGGGATATAACCTACTTTGCTCCTTTACTGCTGCCAGTGTCTCTTCCACTCCGAACACCACTCTGACTTTTCCTTTCCCACCCCTTGAACTCTCACCGCTTGCAAATGAATAATAATAATAGTAATAATAATAATGATGATAATAATAATAATAATAATGATAATATAACTACAACATACATGATAGGTAACATTTATCCGTACCCCTCGCTCTCTTTCTCATAACTACTACTCTTCTCAGTCTTCTATTCATCTTTCTTGCATTTGTTTGTAAGATAAAGTTACGCTAAGGTTATGTAAGGCTTTGTTAGGTTTTAGTGTGTGGAGAGTTCCTGAGATTATTGTTGGCCTTGTCTGCTCAATCTTCTCTTCATTTTCCCTCTTTCCGTTTGATAGATAAGATTATGTAAGTTATGTTTGGTAAATTTAGGTTAAGTTTTGATAGTTTAAACTCCTTAGGTCACGGCTAGTCTTATCTGTTCAATCTTCTGTTTACATTAAATCATCTTTTTTTTTTTTTGCTTGATAGATAAGGTTATGTATATGTAAGGTAAGGTTGATTTAGTGTTAGGTTTAATTAAGTTTTGATGATATGCCATGAGTTTTTGAAGTAATGGTCAGTCTCATCTGTTTGATTTTTGCTCATCTTTCTTCCTTCTGCATGTTAGGTAAAATTAAGTTAACTAAGGTTATGTTAGGTTATGATAGTCTCGAGTCTGAGGTCATAGCCAATCTTCTGCTCACATTTTATCCTTCAGATTGATAGATAAGATTATGTATAAGACTATGTGACGTAAGGTTAGTTAAGGCTCTGCCAGTGTGACCTGAGATCCTGAGGTCTTGGGCTACCTTTCTGTAAACCATGACGATATTATCCCTGTGATGACTGCCCGGCGAGTGATTAATGGGGTAATTATCTCTAAATCGGCTAATGGGCCTCTCCTCCAACCGAGCTAATGGGCGCTATTACTACATTAAATCACAGACATCTACCAGGAGCCGGGAAGCACAAAGCATGGCGTGCCCGAAGGAGCCGAGGAGTCTGGGTAACTAGGGATGATGAATATTACTAGTGGTGGGATGTAATGAGATGCAGTGTGGTGTGGTGTGGGTGGTGTTTGGTGGTGTGGTATACTGTGGTGGTTGCTTGTAAAGTACGTTGTGGTGTGGTGTGTTTTGGTAGTGAAGTGGTGAATAATGAATGGTGTAGTGTTGTATAGTGTATGGGGTTATGGTGGTGAGCTCTGAGTGGTGTGTTGTGTGGTGCATAGTACAGGGACATGTGGCTGTGAGTGGAATGGTAGAACGACAGTGAGGTGGAATGGTGTTCAAGTGCCGTTCAGAGCAGTGTCGAGTACTGTATTGCGGCAGTGTTTTGCATGTAGCGCTTGCATCAGAACGACTTGTGGTGTTGAATGATGCAGATCGTGTGTGGAAGGGAGGGGACACAGAGAGAGAGAGGACATAACAGGACAGGATTGGATAGGCAGTAGGAGAGACAGAGGGAGACAAGGGGCGAATAGGGGGAATGGGAAATTGGAATGGACTATAGCGCAACACTGACACAGACACACACACACACACACACACAAAAAAAAAAAAAAAACAGAAGGGAAAAGTGTTAAACTATGCGGTGTGTGGATTTGTGTACGGTAAGTCAGGGCGGGACACGCGAGGCGGAGTGATGTTGACACGGCGCAGCGCTGTGTAACCAAAACAGTAAGGTATTCCCGCAACAATTTATCGCTAGACATTTATTATTTTCCCTCCCCTTTGTCACCCGCTCTGGCACAGTAGCGAATGTGTACAAAAAGTATGCAGCCAAATAAGACATTGTGAATATATACCAAGAAACACGAGGACATGAGATAGGGAGAAAAACATACACTTGATAAAGAAAGGCATGTATATGTAAGAGATAAGAATGGGAGATGGCAAACATGTGAAAAAAAAAATTAATTCCGTAAAATGATAAGGCATTGTGTGTGTATATAATGACGAGGAAGACATGACATGAAGAAAAATACACTTCATAGAGGGAGACATGTATAAGAGATAAACACGTGGAATGAGAAACACGTGTACAGAGACGACAGTAAACAGTAAAATAAGGAGACAATGTATATATAAAGACGAGAGAGACGATAACAGAAAACTAAGAGAAGAAATAGACTTAGTAAAATAAACAATATATATATATATATATATATATATATATATATATATATATATATATATATATATATATATATATATATATATATATATATATATATATATATATATATATATATATATATATATATATATATATATATATATATATATATATATATATATATATATATATATATATATATATATATATCAGATGACACATGAATGTGAGATGAGAATAGCAAAAAAAAAAAAATAAATAAATAAATAATATCGTACGGCAAAAGACTGAAAAAAGAAAATACTTAGCAAAGAAACGATGAATATAAGAGATAAAACGAAGCCGCGAGATGAAAAGAGAAAAGAAATACATTCAAATAACAAGCCAGTGTTTACATAAAGACAAATAATACCAGGATGATACAAGCTTACTAAATACACTGAAATTAGAGAGACTTGCATAAAGAACGTAAGAAAATATGGAGAGAGGAGAAAAGAAGCTGACCTAATACAAGGCAGCTTCTGAAAGACGAGACGAGGGCATGAAATGAGATGAAAAATAGTAAAGCAGGGAGATAGTGTGTAAAGAAGAGACGGAGAGTGCATGAGACGAGGTGAGGGAGAAACATGACGGCAAAGATAAAGTTTGACCTAAAAAAAGAAAAGAAGAAAAAAAGGAAGAAAAAAGAAAACAAAGTCTCTCTCTCTCTCTCTCTCTCTCTCTCTCTCTCTCTCTCTCTCTCTCTCTCTCTCTCTCTCTCTCTCTCTCTCTCTCCCCGTCCCTTCCCCTAACTCGTCCAGTCGGACTTTCTCAGCCTCGTAGAAGCTTGCAGGAATTCTCTACCTTTCAGACACTCAGAGCAGCGCGTGTAATGGCCAGTCGGGGCTCGCGGGGACAGGGAAGATGTGTGTTATGGAAGATACCGAGGAGGGCTAAGTATGGCGAGTAGGTGCTGACGGTGTGGAAGGAGGAGGAGGAGGAAGAGGAGGAGGAGGAAAAGGAAGAGGAAGAGAGAGAAGACCAAGGACGTAAACAGAAGGAAAATCACTACTTACATATTCTCTCTCTCTCTCTCTCTCTCTCTCTCTCTCTCTCTCTCTCTCTCTCTCTCTCTCTCTCTCTCTCTCTCTGTCCGTCTGCTCGTTACTCACATTTTACCTCTTTCCCTTTTATTAACTACCCCATTCTCTTGCGTCCCTTGTTAAAGCTGCCCTTGTTTCCCTCTCATTGCATATACCATTAAATGCTAATTCATACACTTTCATTTCGTTTTCTGTTTGTACAAGCCACATCTGTTTGTGTGCTTGCCTCTCTTTTGTCCATAGTCATATCCATCACTGCCCGTCTCTTTTCCCTCTGTCTCTCTGTCATAAAAGTGTCTTCAGTATGTCGCATACACTCACACACTCTCTCTCTCCCTCGTGTTTCCCGTAAAGGCGCCAGATTGAATGCCAAGGTAATTACTCAGCCTCTCCTGCATGACTTGCCTGATTAATTTATGGCGGCGGGGTTCGCGAGGCATGTGTTCTTGCATGACTGAGTGCCGGGCATAAACACGCATTGTCTAGTCGTATATTCTTTTCCTTCCTTGTATTTGCTGGTATAGAAAAGGGAACGCGCTGTTGTTGTTGTTTTTAGACTCAGAAGTGTTTGTGTGTACGTGCGCGTGTATGTGAATTGTTTCCGACGAGCGGTGAGGGTAATGAATGTTATTTTTGTCATTATTCCTATTATTCGGCTTCCCATTAACGTTCCCAGCTATCTAGAGCGACGTATTGTTATGGTGGTTATGATTGCTAAGTCTTTCCGTGCCTCAGTGGATAGCGTGTACATGTAACGTCACCTGGATCTTGTTTATTACCTTACATCACCTTCTGTTGGACTAAGAGTGAAGCTACGGCACCCGAGGGAATACATTACTCCTCCACCAGTGACTTGCGAGGTTCCTGCCGAGTCTAGGTGCCCACGCGGGTCTGGTAAAGCTGCTCCGAGTGTGGTAACGATGCGAAGGCAGGATATTACTCTTCTGTGATTGGTTGACACGTGGGATGATAGGTTACGTCATTGGTCAGGAAAGTGGCGGTGATGGTGTGGTTAGCGTAGGGTATTGTGGGAGGTGTGAGGTATTTGGAGTGTTGTGAGTGCTTGTTTGTGCGTGTGTCGTTCCTCCGGCGTGTTGTCTTCGGTGCGAACGGTGTGCAGTGTTGGATAAGGGAATTGAGATGTATTGCTCGTGTGGAAGTAGGATAATTGAAGTGTGTCGTGTTGTCGTGTTTACGTGTGAAGACAATTAAGGTACAGGTGTGTGTGTTTGTGTGTGTGTGTGTGTGTGTGAGTGTGTGTGTGGAATAGAGAATTCACAACACTAGTAAGGTGTCAGACTCTCTTAAAGTTCAAGATATAAAAAGGTTGTACAATATTTCGCGCCCAATTCAGTGCTGGAGTTGGCAGATGCTGGAGGAGCCTTGCCTCAAATAACACTTTTCCACTGCCTCCACCTCCACTGATACAGGAAACAGGCGAGCTTCCTGTGAGGGTAAAAGTTATATTAAGGGCAGCAAGCAAAAGTCTGTACATGGGGTGTGTCAAACAAATAGCTGGCTTTGTGTGTGTGTGTGTGTGTGTGTGTGTGTGTGTGCGCGCGTGTGTGTGTGGGTGGGTGTGTGGGAGGGAGAGGGAGGAGTAGTGTGGTGTGTTGCCCGCTAGTTCTCACTTTCCACATCATATTTCTTTTTCCTCTCCCCCTCTTCTCTCTAGCTCCTCTCACTTTCCCCCGTTTTCCTTTACCAAGAGCTCCTGGCTGCCTGGCTGGATGACTGGCTGGCTACAGGAACGTTCAGGTATCGAATATGACACTTTATATTCCCGTCTTTCCTCCCAGGAGTATTTACATGTAACGAGGGAAATAATTGAACAGCATCGATAACTGTCTATACTGAGCAGCAAAGTAATGGACAGCTTTCGTCACTCTAATTCCCTGCTGCCAATTAACGACTTGAAAATGCAGTCGCGTCTTGTCAGTCACGACACTTTTGATGAATTGTATGCATCTGGCTCTCAGTCTTTTGTTGCTCCTTTTTCTTTTTCTTTCTTTCTTCTTTTTTTTTTTTTTTGTCATCGACGTGAGTAATTTATGCAAGTAAAAGTCTAGGTATTTGTTAGTTGGGAGGAGGGTGAGTGAATGAGTCTTGACAAGAAGTGACGTGTTGGAAAGATTGTATGTGACACTCTCTCTCTCTCTCTCTCTCTCTCTCTCTCTCTCTCTCTCTCTCTCTCTCTCCGTAAAGCTTACTAAAAAGTCTGTGTCACTTATGTACAATAATGAAATTTATATACATATGTGCAGGACACACTGCGGCTTTGCCGTAAATGTAAAAGTCTTTTTTATGACGAATCTGATGTGGCTGTACAAGCTCCGAGAATGTGTTAAGTCTTGGATTTTTTCCAAGTCCAGCGAACTCCACACCACTCCATCAGCTGAACCTACTGTAAACTGCGTTCGTTCGTGTGTTTGTTTATAGGCAGAGTACTAGTGCGCATGCTCCCGTGACGTGTTATGACGTATGTGAGTGACGTCACGTCTTTTCCACCAATAATTAATAAGCTCTGTGTATCTGCCCAATGGCAGGATAGAACGTTATCCCTGTAGACAGAAGGGAACCACTTCAGGTAGGAGGTGGACTTCATTTTGAATGTGGCTGCCATCTTGACCGAGTGTAATCAGTGCTATCATTGGAATTTTACTTCAAAATTACATTCGTGAGACGATTCAGCGATAGAATGTGCGTCCATAGAGCTTATTACCCCAGTCTGTGCAGCGTTTGGAGTGCAACAGGCCTTGTAAGTATGCATCTGATGAAGTTGATTGTGGTGGTTAGGGTTATCCTTGGGGGGATTAAGGTAGTTTAAATTCAGTTAGGTTAAATTATTGTCTTGAAGTATGTCCAGGGGGTGGTGGACCTGTTATAAAGAATTACCAGCTTAAGCAGAACGTGGTGAGTGCATTTTATTTCCTGCAATCAACTGAAGGAGCAGGATATAATTCTCTCTCTCTCTCTCTCTCTCTCTCTCTCTCTCTCTCTCTCTCTCTCTCTCTCTCTCTCTCTCTCTCTCTCTCTCTCTCTCAGGAGTAATAGCTGGGCGTGCAGGGAAGTTTGGCAAGGAGACAGGAAGCCTACCTGGTATTTGGCGGGAAATTTTTGCCTCGTGTGTCTCGAGTTTTCACCAACTTATCAAAGGGGCGCTGGAAATGTGTGTGTCTTCTTCACTTCCCGCTGTGCTTGGCTGGCTGGAGGAGTTGCGGTGACCTTGTTAGAGAGAGAGAGAGAGAGAGAGGCGTATCTTTTGAAGGAGTCGCTTTATTTCTTTCTTTTTGGGGGTTTTCTTTGCGTTTTCTTTTGTTTATTTGAGAGAGAGAGAGAGAGAGAGAGAGAGAGAGAGAGAGAGAGAGAGAGAGAGAGAGAGAGAGAGAGAGAGAGAGAGAGGGAGGTAGATTCTGCGTAACATTCAGAACAGTATCCATTTTCACACACACACACACACACACACACACACACACCTCGGAGTCACTTATTAAATAGCCAGGGATGAAAGTTTAAAACATTCCCTCTCTCTAACTTTGGATTTAATTAAGAACACAACCTGAGTGAACTTTGAGAGAGTAAGTTCTGTGCAAATAATAACTCGCACCCCCTGCAGTTGTTTCCTTATGGCGTAGTGCAGGATGATGTAGCTCTCGTTATTCTTTCTGTCTGTTACTGTCACTTATTATTCTGTGAAGTATAAAGTGAAGAATGGACGGGAAGAAAATAGACAAATATGTATGTTTGTTTACGAGTGCAGGTTTTCATTTCTTCTCTGTTTGTTTACCCGTATATCTGTCTCTCTATCTGTTTATCTATGTCTGTTTGTCTCTCAGTCTTTGTTTGGCTGTCATTCTCTCTCTCTCTCTCTCTCTCTCTCTCTCTCTCTCTCTCTCTCTCTCTCTCTCTCTCTCTCTCTCTCTCTCTCTATCAGGCTTGTTTGCTTCGTTATCACACTAAGCCAAACCACCGCGCCGCCCCCGCCCCCGCCTGACCCTCCGCCCTTCCCTAATAGCTCGGCAGTTCTTTGGCGGCGGGAAAAATGCGAGGCACAATATTGGTTACGACACGCGACTCCTCCTCGCTGAGATAACAACGCCCGCTGCCTTGCCTGTCTGACCCTCGTTTTTATGGTGTCAAGCAAGACCCAACATGATTTTTTGGAACACGCAAGGGGGAAAAAAAATGGGGTTCCGTATGAGTGAAGAAGAGGCCCTAAGTTATGCGAGGTAGGGGTTGGGTTTGTGTTTGTATTTGGTGTGTGGTTGGTGTGGGTTGGTTAGGTTAGGTTTTGTTTGGCTTGGTTTAGTTTGCGTTTACTTTGTGTTTGGTTTGGGTGGGTTAGATTGGGTTTGGTGGGATTGGGTCAGGTCTGCTTAGGTTAGGTTAGGTTAGGTTTGCTATAGTTAAACTGGGCTGTGTTAGGTTAGGTTAGAGCAGGCATGGTTAGGTTAGCAAATAGCAGAAGTAAAAGTAGAGAGAGAGAGAGAGAGAGAGAGAGAGAGAGAGAGAGAGAGAGAGAGAGAGAGAGAGAGAGAGAGAGAGAGAGAGAGAATGGCAAAAGCAACTCTACTTCTCTCTCTCTCTCTCGTGTGTTCAGTAAATGTCAAGAAAGCTAAAATCCTCCGCTGGAAATTACTTGACGAAACTTTTGAAACTGTCCAGATATGCGGCGGCGGCGGCTTCTATTTTTTTTTTTTTTTATATATATATTTGGCAAAGAGTTTTGTCGTCGAGGAGGAAAAACAGGATAAGGGCGAATGCTGCTCCAAAACTTTTCTTAGGATAGGAGAATGTTTCGAAAAGAGCAGAAATGGAGGACAAGTTTGGTAGCGTTAGTGTGTTTGTGGCTTTATCTGTCTGCCCCGGTAGAGAGAGAGAGAGAGAGAGAGAGAGAGAGAGAGAGAGAGAGAGAGAGAGAGAGAGAGAGAGAGAGAGAGAGAGAATGTAAATGGAGAAACAAGAAAGTACAAACAAAAAGGGATAAAAAGTGGATTGGAAGAATGATTGACACTTTGAACAGAAATAATAGTGCGTGTGTGTGTGTGGTGTGTGTGTGTGTGTGTATATCCCTGTGTAAAGCGAATAAACTACACCTATTATCGCTCTCCATAAGGTTTTCTAATCTTTTAAAGCTTTCTATTGACTCGGCACCAATAACCTGAATACTGAATCTATTCCAGTTATCTATCAATCTATTTGAGGACCATTTCTTGCTATCTTTTATCACTTCAACTTTACGAGAGAGAGAGAGAGAGAGAGAGACCAGTCACTTGGCCGCGTTCTTCGCTGCCTGGCGCTCGAGCTTAAACAATACAGTTCCGAAGCACCGAAGCGAGTTCCGATCCCATTAATTCAATATAACTGATGCCGTGTTGTTTTCTCGCTTGGCTGCGGTACTCTGCTCTGATTGGCTAGCGAACTTACATACTCGGTGACGTATTGATCGGTGATTGGCGGAGTAAATCAGTCATTTTCCACACCTTATGTCCCTTTCTCTCTCTCTCTCTCTCTCTCTCGTAGTAAGGGGACATGATTAGTAGTGTGGTGAGGGTTAGAGGGCAATATTTATGCTTTGTCGTGTTGCTCCATCTGCGGAGGAGGAGGAAGAGGAGGAGGAGGAGGAGGAGGAGGAGGAACTATTGATTTGAGATCCGACGGAGCAAGTGACAAATATATCCCGGCCTGTGTTTTATGTGATGTGTATTGGGTCCCTTCTCCCTCCCTTATCTTGCCAGCCCTCCTCCCTCGCCACGTTCTCCCCCTTCCCCCTCTCACCCCGCCCTCCTTCCTTCGATATATCTCTGCTGACATCATCTTTCCTCCATCTCCCCTCGTTACCTCCAACCTTCTCCTGTCTCTCTCTCTCTCTCTCTCTCTCTCTCTCTCTCTCTCTCTCTCTCTCTCTCTCTCTCTCTCTCTCTCTCTCCTAAAATTTTCCTTTCCTTTCCTATCCTTTTCCTCCTCGTTTCCCTTCCTTTCCTCTCTTCCTTTCTATCGTTCAACTCCATTGGCACTTTTTTCCTTCCTTCCTTCACTGTCCGTGTTTGTTACGTCTTCCTTTACCAACCGTATCCCTCTCCTTCCTCCTCGTTTTCCTTCCCCTTTTCCCTTCCCCTTCCCTCACCACATTCAACTCTATTCACCGCTTTTCTTTTTCTATCCTCGTTTCTTTTTCCATCCTCGCTGTCAAATCAAGCAAGAAGATACCACCTCTAAACTACTCCCTAAGTCTAACCTAAACACTGACAACCACTGACTTGTCCCTCCCCGGTCTGCTCCTTCGTGTCAGTTTCTCAGTCTCGTGGCATTTTGAAGGCTGGAGGAGAAGGCAAGAGCACGCAAGTTACATGGGGAGTTGGGGAAAGCAATACCGTGAGGAGAGGCTGGCGGTGGTTGACAGAGACAGCTGCTGATGGTACTGGCAGACTGACGGGATTGGATGAGGCAAGGGAGTAGTGGAGGTATTGCTTAGGTTAGGTTAAGGGTGACAGACTGGCAGGTTATGGGATGAGTTAGAGGAGCAGGGGAGCATGTAGTGGAGGTATTGGTTAAGTTAGGTTAGGTTGGTGCCGCCATACTATCGGGGCAGAGCAGAAGAGCAGGAGAGGCATTGGTTAGGTTAATGCTGAAAGAGTGACGGGTTAAGAGATAAGGCAGAGAAGGTATTGGTTAAGTTATGTTAGGTTAATGCTGAGAGAGTGGCAGGGCAAGGGATGAGGCAGAGGAGGTACTGGTTAGGTTAGGTTAGTGGCCCCTGACTGACGGGAATGGGATGAAATAGCGCGGAGGAGAAGAGGTATTGGGCGACAGGGGAGAACGGGGTGAGACGGGGTGGGACGGGGCGAAGCGGGGCGGCCTAGACAAAGAGTGGGGCAACAGGAGTCGTGTTTGCTGATGTCCTGCGAGTTTTATGTGGTCGTAAAGTTGTTGTGTAGCCACGTGGGCACGGGAGGAGAGGAGGGAGCGTAAGGAAAAGTAAAAGAAAAATGCTGACTGCACTTCCTGACTGTGTAGTTGTAGTGGTGGTGGTGGTGGTCGTGGTGGTGGTGGTAGTGGTAGTAGTGAGTTGGAATGTGCGGTGATAAGCCACAGCGGGAGCATAAAAGAATAAATACAATGGTGGCAAAATTTATAAAGGAAAGGTGACATTGGATTTTCAAATGATAATAATTCTGAACACAATAAGGGACAATCAAACGCTATTTTCAGAGAGAGAGAGAGAGAGAGAGAGAGAGAGAGAGAGAGAGAGAGAGAGAGAGAGAGAGAGAGAGAGAGAGAGAAGGGGTGAGAAAGAAAATATTGGAACTGAGAAACACGTTGAAGGAAATACAATAGAGCAACAAACAGCAGGCTATTGAATCTACTGCAGGCTGTTAGTGATGGGGGGAGGAGGAGGAGGAAGAGGAGGAGGAGGAGGAGGAGGAGGAAAGGGAAGTAAAAGAATAAGAAAGAGAACGAAATTGTGGAAGAAGGGGAAGGGGAAGAAGATACGGAAGAGAAGTTATAGAAGTTAAGGAGAAGAAATAGAAATAGGAAGAAGTCTAGAAGTGTGAAGGGTTGAGAAAATGATAAAAAGAAAGAAAAAAACTAGGTGCTTCTCACAACTGTACCTTAGAGAGAGAGTGAGGGGGGAGTGCGAGGGAAAGGGAGACTGGTAGGAAGGAAGGGAGAGGGAAAGGGAATAACTATCTATCAATTTTATACCTCAATCCGGATGAGAACAATAATATGAAAGAGTCTCCCTTGTATTCACTCATTCTTCCATTTTCTTTCCGACTCAAAGACGCAACAAAACATTTTTTCCAGCCATCGATTGAATAAGGAAATTCTCTGTATGGGAAAATGGAAATGTACCCGACTGAATGCTTTTGGTTAATGTATTGGTAATAACTTGAATTTCACTCGCATTTGTGTCAGGGAAAAATAATAGGAAGGATTTATCAGCCATACTAATGTTTTTTGTTTTTTTTTTCTCCTGTGATAATAATAAATGTAGCTTGTAATTTCGTTCAGCGTTTTGATGATGGCTGTAATATCACTCGGTTTTAATGATTTTGTGCAATGTGTGTTATGAAAAAAAAAGGCAAAAGGTGTGACGTGGAAATGTTAGTCACACAGAATTAATAGTCATAAGAGGGGAAGAATGAATACATTTTAAAATCATATTGCACGCACAAGACACACACACACACACACACACAGAGAGAGAGAGAGAGAGAGAGAGAGAGAGAGAGAGAGAGAGAGAGAGAGAGAGAGAGATCCTATCCTGCCGTGAATTAATGAAGGTACTAACACGACGTCGACATTCTGTCAGTAATTCTGATCTCAACACTTACCTGCACTTAATCTTACCTGTCTGTTGATGTTCATTAATTTATATTTCATTTTTGCTCTTCTATGTATAAATCTTTGCCAGTATTTACAATTTATTTATATCATTAAACACACACGCTCTCTCTCTCTCTCTCTCTCTCTCTCTCTCTCTCTCTCTCTCTCTCTCTCTCTCTCTCTCTCTCTCCACATCATTTTTCACCTTTCTAGAGGAAATATAAAAGATGGACAGCCAGAGAGAGAGAGAGAGAGAGAGAGAGAGAGAGAGAGAGAGAGAGAGAGAGATGGGTGGGGGGGGAACAAAAAATAGTGAAGGGAAGCGTTGTCATGTTGCTTGTTCCATGAAAGTGCCACGGTCATCACTGCATCACTGCCCCTGTCGACCTTTTATCCTCTACCGCCGACGTCAGATTTGTCGAACGATTTGTCCCTGCGTGCAGAATCATACTGCCTTGAGGAGCCGAGAGATGCGGTACGGATTAAGTCCAGGTAACAGCTCTTCTTCATCTTACCTGAAAGCTCATGATGATCTGAGTGACGGGGAATGTCTGTTTCTGTTTATATGTTGTTGGTCTTAATTTGCGTGTGTTGTGTTCGTTTGTTTAATTGGTTTATTTTTGTTCGCGTTGGAATCGTGTCTAGTCTACAGTGTTGCGTCATTATGGTGTGAACTTCTGGTGTCGTGAATTAGTTGGTTAATCTGTGAGTCTATTCATTCCTGATGTTATCCTGCTTTGTTAAGGCCTGGGTTACTTTGTTAAGCTGTTCTCCTTGTGTTAGTGATTCCGCTCTCTTCTGTTCCTCCTTCTCGCAGCGTCGCATCCTTTGTTAAGTCGTGTTGCCTTAGTATCGCCACCTCCCTTCCTTCCTTTGTTTGGTCTGTTCTCTCCGCTGTTCACGCCTCTGAGTCCAGGTGGCGTGTGGTTGGTGTGTTCCATTCCTCGTAGCAACAAGTGGCGTGGGTGTGTCTCCAGTGGGCGTGTGAGTGATGGCCAGCCCGCCGCCGCCTCACAAAATTTAGGACAGCAGTTTCTTGCAGTTTTTGTGTGGGAAAGAATAACTGACATGGTGCTTCCTCACTGGGGTGTGTGTGCATTTAGTTAATGGTGCATGCTTTCTATTACCTGCCGCTCCTTCCCTTCCACGCCCTGCTATGTGATTGTTTTAGCTCTTGCTGCATTGATGAGCTCGAACATTCACTAATTTGGTCTCTGAAGGAAGCTTTGCGGCGGCTCCTGTGTCAGGGCGCACGACAGCCGGTGAGGGGGTCGCCCTTGGCACGCAACAGGACGCTGCTCCGACAATTAGGAGAAAACTAAGACTCTGTTTCTCCTGATGTACGAGAGGCGGGGGAAGTTTAATGGGCAAAGTTAGCAGCAGTAACTGAGCCCCGGGTGGCAGAGTGCAGTTGAATGAACCGGGACGCCGGGGTGCTGTGAGGGGCGACGGCCGAGGGGCGAGCGAGACACCAAAGTTGACACTCATCCTTTCCGTGGCGGGTGGAGCGGCGGACTGCAGGCGGCGGGGACTGGGCGTGCCTGCAGTTTGGGGTCGGGACAGGGAGAGGGCGGGAGCTGGACGATGGCCTCCAACCCGCTCCGCAAATGGAAAATGATTGTTCCTCCCCCGTGAGGCGCCTGGAACCTCGAACTACTTACTGCACCAGCTCGCTTGTTTACTTCATTACGCCAGACTTTGGAAAAGTTGCCCGTCGGATGCTGCTCGGGAAGAAGGCCAAAGAGAGTTACCGGGGAAAAAGTTAACTCATGAAGGGAATGCATGTGTGTCTCTGCGATGCTGTGTTTGCTGGGAGGGAGGGAGGGAGGGAGGGAGGGAGGAGGGAGGCAGGGAGGTTTTCCGGCGTGGATCCAATTTTAACCATATACGTCATTGCTAAACGTCATCCTGCGTCACCCTGTCACAGCCTCTGATCATATGGGCAATGCAGCTACTTTTCATCCTCCTTCACCTTGACGCTTCTGGAAAAGTAAACATGCCCATAATTATCACAGTTAAATTTCACTATATTCAGTCCATTGGCCTAAGGGGAGAAGTGGGTGGCGGGGAGGAGGAGGGTGGTGAGCTTTGTTCTATATTCATCCACCTCTCCCATACGCAATTTACACGTTTTTTACAGTAACAGTGAATAGGTGAATAGGAGCCCTCGTTATGGACCAACAAGTCTCCTGCTATCTGTTCCTTTCATGTATTCCCTCGTGTTGCAGTGACTCAGGCTTCGTATTACTGCTTTGCGCTCACTGTGAACCGCTTAACTCGCGCCATTATGCTGGATTATTCTAAAATTACTCCCCACAAAGCCGCTGAGTATGTGCCTCGCAATGCCTCGTGTCCAAGTGAAGCCCTCGCACACCACCGCCAGGCACATTCCTTAGCACGTCGTCAGGGAGCGCCTCTGGTCTTTTCTCCCGTGGATCCTTTTTTGGAGGAATTTCAAAGGGACATCGTTTGCATCCCTCAGGACACTTTGTCGAGGCGCCATACACTTATTTCACTATCAGGCCTCGACACTCCCTTCTTCCCTGTGTCCCTTCTTTGCTGTCGGGAAGGCTATGTGAGGGAGAACAAGCGCGCGCACACACACTTTCATCACCACCCCCTCCCACACACCATTCCCTTTCCCCCTTTACCTTCCCCGCACACACAAACCCGTTCCCTTGCCCCACATAAGCACAGGCACCCTTCTCTTCCCCCCACAGCTGCACAGACATGCACCCACTCCCCTCAAACACACACAGACACCCATCCCTTTCCTCTCCCCACACATGCACAGACCCCCCTTCTCTTCCCACAGATACACAGACGCTCTTTCCTTCCCACACACCCACACACACGCACACACACACACACACGCACACGCACACAAACACACACACACCCCTTCCTCCTTCCTATACTCACGCAGACACACTCTCTCCTCCCACACATCGCCAATAAATCCCTCCACCGTTTCCATGTCAGAAGCAAAAGCCAATAACCTTACTCAGTTACCTTTCGTTCGAACTCCCCACGCCGAGAGACACCCGTTCGTTCCCTCGCCACGCCTTGCTCCTCTCCAGGCACTCCTCGCCGTTCCTCGCCTTGCTCCTCGCGCCTCGCTTCCCTCGCTATGACCAACCACCCTTGCTGAATGGAGAAATACGTTTGTTGTATGATGTGCCGAGTTGAGTGGCGTTGTGACTGAGAGTAAGAGAATGCATAGTAGAAATGGATATTCAACGCTCCCTTCATCAACTTCCACGTGTTTCTACAGCAGCTTTTTTTTTTTTTTTTACAGCTTGTACTTATGTTATTTCTTTTCCTTCTGACTCTCTCTCTCTCTCTCTCTCTCTCTCTCTCTCACTCTCTCTCTCTCTCTCTCTCTCTCTCTCTCTCTCTCTCTCTCTCTCTCTCTCTCTCTCTCTCTCTCTCTCTCTCACTGTGTTAAGCCTTTGCAGCATCACTCATTGGGCCGGATTCAGAAACGCTTTGTTCTCTGGCCACAACAATTTTCAAAGGCCACAGAAATGGTTAGCCGTGTCCCCAAGAGTGTTTCTCCTCTTCATAACGAAGAAATCTTGTTAATCTGTCAGTCGAACCATAAAAACACTCTTAAAAAACCCGCGTAACTTCATCTACGTAAGACCCCTTGAATGTAGTGGAGGTGGGAGCCAAAGTGTTTCAGAAAATGGTCCCTTCTCGCTCTCACGTCCCATGCGCTCTCACCACAGCCTCCTCATGGCCTCTTTCTTTCACTCCCCAGCTTCCTGCCTCCAGCCTCGCCCTCTCCACCTCCTAACGACCTGTGCTTATGAACTTTCCGCCGGCAATTATTATGTCCATTTAGATACCGCGTCAAGGGATTCCGGGGGCTTTTGTTGTACTTGTGTGTGTGAGAGAGAGAGAGAGAGAGAGAGAGAGAGAGAGAGAGAGAGAGAGAGAGAGAGAGAGAGAGAGAGAGAGAGAGAGAGAGAGAGAGAATGATGATGACCTTAGAACTACCAAATAAAGTACGTTAAATGGCAAAAGTTTACATCACGTTTAGAACATTTTAAGATATTCAAGAACTAATAATAATATTTCATACAAGGGAGAGAGAGAGAGAGAGAGAGAGAGAGAGAGAGAGAGAGAGAGAGAGGAGAGAGAGAGAGAGAGAGAGAGAGAGAGAGAGAGAGAGAGAGGAATTATGCTGAGAATTATTGAATAAGACTGCGACACGAGGAAATGGCGTACGAACGAGAAAAGTTAGGAGAGAAAAGAGAGGGAGGAAAAGAAGATAAGAGATAATAAAAGATCATGAGAATTACTTCCTTGTTCAGGCAATCTTGAGCCATTTGCCTAAGTCTTAAATGTCTCTCCTTCTCCTTTGAGCTGCGAAAATATGACTTTGGGGCTTTTGTGTCATTTTGTGTTATTATATTTTGGTAATTTTTTGGTTTCTTTTTTGTTTTTTGTTGTAAGTCTTTTTTTTTTTAAGTGTGGCATTTTGTTTGTTTTGTTTGTCTTCGTCTTTGTTCTTTTCGTTTGTTTTTGTTTAGTGATTTCCTTTATTTTTCATTTTTTATTTTCTATTTATTTTTTTTTAGGGTTTCTTACTTTTTTTGCTTTTTTCTTCACTCTCTCTCTCTCTCTCTCTCTCTCTCTCTCTCTCTCTCTCTCTCTCTCTCTCTCTCTCTCTCCCTCTCTCTCCTCTCTCTCTCTCTCTCTCTCTCTGTGATCTCATTTATCAGCCAATCAGTCAGTCAGTCAGTCAGCGTTGATGCAAAATTATTCATCAAAATCTTGCTTCTCACTGGTTCTGCTCTTCGTTCTCTATAGAAACTTTCAGCTCTCCTCAAGTTACATTACCAATTCTTTCCTTAATGGACCAACCACACCGGTCAGATTTTCGCATACTTCCTAATGGTCTTTCCTGGGTGTATTTATTGGTGTATTTGGTGCTTTATGTGATTGTAGTTGTTGTACGTTTCGAAACTCTGTGTGGAGGGGAGAGAGAGAGAGAGAGAGAGAGAGAGAGAGAGAGAGAGAGAGAGAGAGAGAGAGAGAGAGAGAGAGAGAGAGAGAGAGAGAGAGAGAGAGAGAGAGAGAGAGTATAGAGCTTTTATGGCTTTGATTGTTAAGTCTCTTTCAGTGTTAGTAATGCACCCACCACCACTACCACTACCACCACTGTAATAACAACAGCAATGATAACAACGGCTACATTAGTACCTATAGTGAATAGTCTTTTCTGTAACGGTAAATTGGTACTGTAGATTATTTTTTTTTCTATAGTGCGCAGGAGGAAAGCAGGTTACAAAAGCATAATAACAACAGTAGCAACAATAACACTAACTTGAATAGCGATTTTTTTTTTTTTTTTTGCGTAATTTTAGTATGCATAGAAATGGAATGACTTTTTCTATGACAGATAACGCCACAGTCATCGTTACTGTTGCTACTACTACTACTACTACTACTACAGTAAAATCCCTCTTATCCGGCATCAACGGGACCGCCGACATGCCGGATACTTGAATATTGCCAGATACTTGAATAGAAGTGAAATTATGTCCACAATCACCACCCTACACTCACGCATCTTACCATAACAAAGATCAGCTTATCTTAATCAGCAGCTGATCTGATCAGCTGCTTAAGTGTAAGCACAACACGCTTCCTCTTTTCTACAACTTTAGGCATGATGAAGGCGTCAGGCGATAAACAGTGCACACGCGGGACTGAGTCACTGAGTAAACACAGTGCAGTGGGCCGCGGGTGGCGCGAAGCAGTGCGCTCTGGTGGCGAGGGGACAAAGTATACCTCGCGCGGGGAATTTTAATCGATTTTATTGAGTATACATTGATTTTTTATTGATTTTAAGGCTCGGGGAAAAATGTGCCGGATACTTGAAGCTGCCAGATATTCGAATGCCGGAATGAGAGGTATTTTACTGTACTACTACTACTACTACTACTACTACTACTACAACTACTACTACTACTACTACTACATACCACCACCACCACACACCACCACCACCCCTATTACAACAACAATAACAACAACAACAGCAACAACAACAACAACAACAACAACAACAACAACAACAACAACAACAACATGAAATCACAACAGCAAAAAATTACTTCAACTCAAGTCGTTTTTCAGATTAAAATCTCTCTCTCCACTACAACATTTCCCGCCCATGTAAAGGAAAAGGTAGAATTTACTCCACAAGTCATCTTAGTTTCTAATTTTTTGAACCTGAGAAACCTTCCCATGAAAATCCATATCAACTTCTCCAATCAGTATAAGATAACTTCATGACAGTACCAAGATTTATTTCCTGTCACGAGTGGTACTGGCTGAGGATACAGGGAAACTTGAACGGTACGGAAAGGAGGAGGAAGAGGAGTAGGAGAGGGAGGGTACAGTAGCTGGTGGTGGTGGTGGTGGTGGTGGTGGTCTGTGGCTTGGCTCTCGTGGGTATAGAATCGTAATAGGAAAAGTTCTCGGTATTAAATTTGGGAATTCTTATCGATTGTATTCGTGTTAAGATGACAAGGCAATAAAGATTTTACTGCTATGCTGGTGGTGGTGGTGGTGGTGGTGGTGGTGATGGTGGTGGTGGTGGTGGTGGTGGTGGTGGTGGTGATGGTGATGGTGATAGAGGTGGTGGAAGTAGTGGTGGTAGTGTACGTGCATCTACCTATCCACCTATCTACTTACCTAACCTACTTACCTACCTACCTGTCCACCTACTTATCTACCTTACCTACCTACTACACACCCATCCACGCACCCACACACACACACACACCCCACAGACTCACCCACCCACACAATAAAAACAACTATAATATACAATCAAATATGCAAGACAACAACATCCTTTGTAGAGAAGTTTGATCTAACCTTTTTACTTTTGCTTCCCTGTCTTTACCTGTGCTTGGAAGGGGACGCTGGCTTTTTATCACCTGTTCACCTTAATGGAGGATTACGTGGAGAGAGAGAGAGAGAGAGAGAGGGAGAGGGAGAAAAGGGGAGAGAGGGAGTGAGAAGGGGGGATGGTCATATCTCTTGTTCTTTACCATTATCGCCTCCACCACAACGCAGGGAATAGGAAAGGGAAGCTATCAACACAAATTTTACCTTCTATCAGTCTTTCTCCTTTATTCTCCTCCTCAATATATATCCACTCTGGTTGTCTTCTTTTTTATTTTTACCCAACCATCCATCTATCCCCAAACTCACTCTCTCTCTCTCTCTCTCTCTCTCTCTCTCTCTCTCTCTCTCTCTCTCTCTCTCTCTCTCTCTCTCTCTCTCTCTCTCTCTCTCTCTTTCGCGCTCTCGCACTCTTGATGATGAAAGACTCCTATTTGGGACTCTTGACTGCCATAATTAGGACAAGACGTATTGATGGGATTACCTCTTCGAGTTGGTTTTGATGTGAATAGCGAGTCGCGGCGGCGGTGGTGAGGAGGGAGAGGGATGGAGGGAATGAAGGAAGGTAGCGAAGGAAGACAGGGAACAAGAAAGATGGGTAAGAAGAGGTTGGGAACTTTTTACAGGGAGATAAGAGAAGGAAGGAAGTGGAGGAGAGGACTTAAGAGAAAGAAAAGGTGAAGAGATATTGAGGAAATGAAAGAGGTGAGATAGAGTTAAAGAAGAGTAGGTGAAAAGATATTGATGATTTTTAGGAGATGAGAGACGGAAGAGAGTAAAGAAGAGAGGTCTTGAGTAGAGGGAAGAGAGGGAGGAAAGGAGGGTGGAAGAGATCACTACGGTTTTGGAGGGAAGTCTGCAGCGTGGAGGGGAGGTGAAGGGAAGAAGAGGGAAGGGAGGTAGTGGATTGTGAAGAGATGAAAGTGAATCCGCTATAGAAAACTCAAATCCTGGAACGTTTTTTGATGTACACATAAAAAAAGAAATTCCTATAGACGTATATATTTAATCCATATTTTCTGAGACCAACATTTCTTTACATTTCTCTTGCCATTAGCTATTTTTTACTTAATTTTTCATCATGACGGCAAAATATCAATCTTGTTTCTTCACAGTAGCGTTTTATCATTTGGTTGAAAGGCAGCGCTACAACATCCACGAGGACACTAAAGCCGAAACACTGACAGGGAAGACACAGGGCGAGACTGCATGCTTCTTTTTACTTGAGATTTTGTGAGGGGAAGAATATGCTGAAGAAAAAGGAGGAAAGGTGAAGGTTGAGGAGGGGAGGAGTACAAGAACGGGATGAAAGGGTAAAGAAGGAGGAGGAGGAGGGGGGGAGGAGGAGGAGGACGAGGAAGAGAAATGACTTGAGCAGATTTCAGATGACACTCCCTCTCTCTCAACAATCGAGTTTTTTTTATAACTTTTCTTAATTGAATTTAACTTTTGGCTGCACAGAAACACACACGTTCAATCTCTCTCTCTCTCTCTCTCTCTCTCTCTCTCTCTCTCTCTCTCTCTCTCTCTCTCTCTCTCTCTCTCTCTCTCTCTCTCTCTCTCTCTCTCTCAATTAAGGCTGGCGGGAAGCTGTCAGTGAGGCAGGTGCGCCATGTTTCTCAGCGCCTCCATTTGCTTGTCTCTCTCCTCCCTACCTCCCATCTCTCACTCTTCCTTTCTCCTTTCCCTTTCCTTCCATCTCTCCTTTTCCATTTCTCTCTCTCTCTCTCTCTCTCTCTCTCTCTCTCTCCTCTCTCTCTCTCTCTCTCTCTCTCTCTCTCTCTCTCTCTCTCTCTCATGCTACTTCTCTCCTCCCTCTCCCTTCCCTTTCCTTTCATCTGTCCTCTCTTTCCTTTCTTTTATCTCTTCTCTCTTCCCTTCCATTTCTCTTCCCTCCCTTGTCTCCTCTCTTTACTTGTAGAACCTCCTTGCAAACCTACTTGTTAATGTTTTGTCTGTTATATTTTAAAGAGAGAGAGAGAGAGAGAGAGAGAGAGAGAGAGAGAGAGAAGAGAGAGAGAGAGAGAGAGTGAGTGAGTGAGGTGAGTGTGAGTGTGTGTGTGTGTGTGTGTGTGTGTGTGTGTGTGTGCGCGCGCAGGGGTGTAGACAAAAGCTTTCAATTTTCGTAACCAGTATAGACTTTCTCTCTCTCTCTCTCTCTCCTCTCTCTCTCTCTCTCTCTCTCTCTCTCTCTCTCTCTCTCTCTCTCTCTCCTCTCTCTCTCTCTCCTCTCTCTCTCTCTCTCTCTGTTTCCCCCCGTCGTCCTTTCATCAGAATTTGGCAAACAATTTCCTTGTGTTTTCGTTGTCTGCTTCCCTCTTCTCCTTTTCACACGCCCTTTTTCCATTTACTCGCATCCTCGTCTCATTCTCTTCACTTCTCTTTATACTTCCCTTCTTTCTTCTTTACCCTCACCATCTGCTTCCTCACGCGCGCTCCTTCCTTTCTTCCTCCTTTTCTTCTGTTCTTTACTCCTCTTCCTTTCTTTCCTGCTTCTCATTTTACTCCGTGCACCGCCTCCTCCTCTTGCCCCTCCTCCTCTTGTCTCTCCTCCTCCTCCTCCTCCTCCTCCTGTTCCTCTTCCTCTAATAGAATTCTCTCATCTCGAACCAACACTCACCATCCATCATGTAAACTACCTAACTTTTTTTTTTCCTGTGCTTCTTCCCAGCCTCTCTCTGAAATCAACCTCTTTTACTTTTTTTCCCCCTCTTCCTCCTTGCCCCATAACTGCACAGATAGTTTTTTTTCTTTTTTCCTTCAGTGTCTGCATAGCTTTCTCTACTTTTCCATTCTGTGTCTTTTTTCCAGTCCTGTTTGTTATCTTATTTATTTTTTTTTTGTTTTGTTTTGTTCTTTTTTTCTTCTTTTCTCTTTATTAATTCTTTGTCGTCAGTAAGTGTCTTGTGTCTGTATATCTTTGTCTTCCTTCCTTTCTTATTCAAGGTTATTTATTTATTTTTTTTGTTACTCTGTTTCCATATCTTTTCTTTATTGTTCTTTTTATTTATTTATTTATTTATATATTTATTTATTTACTTATTTTTATTTACTTATTTTTTGCCAGGCTTACTCTCCCCTTATATATATTTCCTCCATCATACGTTTTTTTGTCTATTTTTTTTCCCTCTTAACCTTTCATCTCTTTTTTTTGTCCTATTTTTCTTTCTTTCTCAAGCTTTCATCTGTTTTCTTTTTCCTGTAGGTATATTTTTTCCATTTTTTTTTTCATTCCTGTCTTAACCTTCTATTTTTTTTTATCGATAAGTAATTTTTCAATCCTTTCCTCCATATCTTTGTTATTGTTTTATTGTCCAATATCCCTCTTTATCTTCCATCTTTCCCTCCAAATTCCCTCCTGTCCTCTTTTTCTTACGATTTTAGTCAGTAGTTTTTTTCTTTTCCTATCGTTTCACCTTTCGACCTTCCAGTGTTTCCCTTCATTTAAACCTCTATTCTTTCCATCAGATTTTTTGGTTCTATTTCATTCACTTTACTATTTCAACTTCCATTTTTTTTCTCTCTCCCCTCCAAACGTCTATTTTTTTTCCCATAAGATTTTCCATTCACTTCACTTGACTTCTTAACCTTCCATTTCTTTCCTCCATCGAAAACCTCATTTTTTTTTAACAAGCTTTTCTTTTCTTTGTCTTCCGTTTCTTCCTCTCCATCCAAATATCTACTTTTCAATCACCGTTCCTTTTCCATTTCCCCAGCTTTACTTTCTTAACCTTCCTTTTATTTTTTATCCTCCATCTAAACATCTATTTTTTCATCTCGTTTCCCTTCCATATCATCCTTGCATTATTCTTTCCTCCTTCCACTTTCCCTCTCAACCTTCCATCAATGAATTACACATGCACGTTCTGTTCATTCTTTCCACTTTTTTTTTTCCTGTCTGCTCTCCCTTACTCTCCCTCTTGCTCTGCCTCCGTCCCCTCTCTCTCACTCCCTCTCTCTCTCTCTTTCGTTCTCTCCCGGTCTTTCCTCACCGTCCACTTTCACATTCCTCACAGACTTAATTTGCAAATTAGTTCTGGCGGCCATAAATAGTGAGCCAAAAATGTGTGTTTCTGCTGAGTCGTGTGGGCGCGTTTGACCTGCGGCGGCGGAACGGAAAGAGGAGGGAAGAGGGAAGGAAGAGGAGCAGGATGTGCGTGGACAAAGAGAAGTGAGAGGGGAGGGAGTGGGGAAGGGTATGGAAGGATGCGTGGGTACGAAGGGGAGAGAGAGAGAGAGAGAGAGAGAGAGAGAGAGAGAGAGAGAGAGAGAGAGAGAGAGAGAGAGAGAGAGAGAGGAGTGGAACAGATAGGAAAGAAGAACAGCATGTATGGAGAAAGAGGTGAGAAAGGAAAATGAATGGAAAGAAGAGGAATGGAAGAGAAAGGAGATACGTGTGGACTAGATGAGAGGTGAAAGTGGATGAAAAAAAAAAAAGGATGTGTATGGGATGAAGGAGAGTGAAAGACGGAAGATTAGGAAAAAAAGGAAAAAAAAAAGAAAGGGGAGTGGAACATGTGGGCATGGAGAATGAGATAGGAGAGAAAAGGGAAAGAAAGAGGATGCATAAGACAGAAAAGAGGAAATAAAAAAAGGAAGAGCTGATGAAGAGGAGGGAGATGGAAGAAAAAGAAAGGGAAAAAAAACATAAAGAGAATATGTGGAAAGAAAAGAGAGAGAGGAGAGAAATTAGAGAAGGACGGAGATGTGAAGTACGAAGAGGAAGAATTAAAGTGAGAGAGAAAGAAAAAAAGGAGATGAAACAGTCTAAAACTAAGGTTGAACATGAAGGTAAGTGAAAGTGAGAACAAAAAAAGATAATAGTTGAGAAGAGAGAGAGAGAGAGAGAGAGAGAGAGAGAGAGAGAGAGAGAGAGAGAGAGAGAGAGAGAGAGAGAGAGAGAGAGACATGAGAGGCGGAAGTAATGGAAAGTGAAAGAGTAGAGAGAATAAAAAAAAAAAAGAGACGTTTAGGAGTGAAGGATAGGACAAGAGTGACAAATGAGAGAACGAGAAACTCAAGTGCACTACATACTGGGACGCGACAAAAGGTTGAAGTGGAAAAGTAAACGTAATTTCACGGGAATAAAAAAAAAAAAAGGAAATGAAAATGATTGGAGTTATAAAGACGCTACGGAAAAGATTTTTGAGACGGAAGGCATGAAGGAAAGAAGAGAGGTGGAGGGTGAGAGTGTGGTGGAGAAATATTGGTGGGAGAGGTGGAGAAGTATCATATGGCGTGTTTAGATGGAAAAAGAGAAAAAAAAAATTGGAAATCGAAATGTAGAAGTGAGAGGGATGAGAGAGGTGGCAGGGGTAGTAGGATGGGTGTATCTGTGAAAGCAGAAGAGTATGTGAGAGTGGTAAAGTAAGAGAAGAAAGAGGTGAAACAGGAGAGTATTGCGGTGTGAGAGAGCTAATATGATGTAGTGAGAGAAAGTGAGAAAAGTGAACGAGAGAGGATTTGGGTACGAGTGTGAAAGTTAGTGAGTGGAGGTGGGGATGAGAGAGCAGGTGAGGGAAAGGGAGGCTGGGGAGTGCACCTGTCATGCCCCCTTTTCGTGTCCTTAGTGATGGCGTGAATGACGAATGGAAACCTGTTATACTTTCACACCTCTCTTCTTTTATTACTTCTGTGGTGGCCGAGGTGCACAGGTACTCTAGATGTTTACTTTGCCGTTTGTCTTATTTACTTCTTTACTTTCTTCTTATCATCACGTTCTGCTTCTCCTTTTTTTTTTATTTCGTCTTTATTTCTTTTTATTGTCTTACTTGATCATCTATCTCTTCATTTATCCTATTTATCCATTTCTACCATCCCTCTACGTGTCTTTAGTCTCCCTTCCTCCTTCTTCAAGAACCTCTCCACACCATCACCACGTTCCTCTTCACCTACCCTTCACACACTGTCGCAGCTCCCAACCACTCACTCCACCTACTCCTCCCTCTCCCACAGCCTCCTCCACGCACCTAAGCTCCCCGGCATCCTAATAAATAATTTCTTCTCTACTCCTACTTTCTTTTTTGGTGCAACGCGCGTCCCTGCCACATCCTTCACCCTATTTACCTTCCTTGCAACCTCTTTCCTAGTATCCTTCGTATTCTTCTACGCTACTTCTTAGGATCATATTCTGAAACGCTTTTGCGTCGCACCTTCACTACATTCAGAAGGCTTTACTTGAAGTTATACAGGTTTTTAAGGGTATTTTTACCGTCCTAGTAACAAATTAACAATATTTTTACACCATTTAAAGGAGAACCAGACTTGAGAACCAGCAAATAATCTCTTATGATGTTTAAAAATAGTCGAGGTGATAGAACATAGCGTTTCTGAATACGGGCCTTGATAGAGGGAAAGAGGGTGTTCCTGGTTCTAGCGGCCTCTGGAAAGCCTCGTCTGTTATTCCTTCGTCAGTAGTGAGTGGAAAGAAAATATCAACTAGAAAAGCAAAGGGCAGTAATGACGCGGTAGAGATCCGGCTTAGAGCTAATCCTTTTGAACGGGGTTATTTTCCGCTTTTTTTTTTTCTTTTCTTGTTCGTGTTTTTTCTTCCTTTTTCCTTCTCCTATATTGCTACTCCTCAGCCTTTTCCTCCTCCTCCTCCTCCTCCTCTTCTTTTTCTTACTGCTACTACTACTACTACTACTACTACTACTACTACTACTACTACTACTACTACTACTACTACTACTACCACTACTACTATCTTTCTCCTCCTCGGCTCTTAGGCAGCTCGTAATCTTTGTGATAGCACAGATCGTACGGGACTTTTATGCCCCTCTTCCGTCTCCTCTTTATACGCCTTTTCCTCCTCCTCTTTAGTACCGCGGCGCCCTTATATCAACGCTTATCGCGGCCTGTCCGTCTCATGTGTTGCCTCGCTAGGGATGTGAGGCTGGGATATCCCTCTCATTCCCTCTCATTCCCTCCACACTCCCGCATCACAGCCATCACTATCCTGCTCTCTGTCCATAACAAAGGCCGGTACCCTTAAACGCTTTGTTCTCTTACCAGGAGTGTTTTCAGATGTGTTGAGTTTCCTATTGGTGGTTCAGGATTTTTGCTAAACTACCTCTGGAATCATGAGTCATTGAAAACACAAATACCTTCCACTACACCTTGTTAAATGTAAGAGAATATAATATGTGAGGCTTGGGGATACAATTTTAAGCCTACTGTATAGTCCCTCTCATCCCTCCACGCTCTCCCTCTGTTTCACCACTCTCTCCGTAACACAGAGTCCCGACCACTCTCCTTAACACAGAGTCCCGTGTTCGTTAACGCTTCTCTCTCTCAACATAACTGTTTTCAAACGCCACAGAGATGATGTGTCAGGTTCCCATGGGTAATTTTCCTCGTGATAGTGGATAATTCATACTTAACGTAACTGTAATCATGAAAACTCTATTGAAAACCCAAATAACTGCTACTACACCCAGTTAAGAATAATCTTCACGCCTTCTTCACCAGTCCATGTACATCCTTCACTCCTCTATCCGTTCTACTCCTCTACCTCTTCCCGCCACTTCTTCACGCCACCCCTGCGCCCTCCACGTCTCTCCAATATCTGCTCTACCAACACTTGTCTCCGCAGCGCCGCTACTTGCGTAAAAATGTAAAGTTTGTCTAACAAGATGGATGAATGGGTAAATATGTTAAGGAGGTTTATGCAAAGTAGTGAACTGTTGAAGATATTAAACAAGTTTGCCCCAAGGAAACAAGGGAATGAGGTTGAATTGGCTGAGTTATCATAAGCTCCTGGAATAGCATTGTGAAAATATGTAAGTGTATAGTACGAGATAAGATCGTTATACAGAAGAGGGTATATTTGTATTCATAGCAGATGGAAAGAATTCGTATATATTAGGAAACGTAGTGTGTGTGAGAGAGAGAGAGAGAGAGAGAGAGAGAGAGAGAGAGAGAGAGAGAGAGAGAGAGAGAGAGAGAGAGAGAGAGAGAGAGAGAGAGAGAGAGAGAGAGAGAGAGAGAGAGAGAGTGAGAGAGAGAGACTGTGTGTGTGTGTTTGTGCGGCTGTGTATACGTACTGGATTCGAAGAAAAGGAAACAAAAACTGTCCTTTGAAAACAAGAAATTGATTAAAAAATATTGAATTCGAAGTAGAGGAAAAAGAACTATCCCTCTTTCCGCTGAAATATTATCATCTGACAGGGAAAAGCTGAAAAAAAAAAATAAAAAAAAAGAAATAAAATATATATATATATATATATATATATATATATATATATATATATATATATATATATATATATATATATATATATATATATATATATATATATATAAAGAGACTCGTACCGGGTGTAAAAAACAAGCAATGAAAAGAAGTTAAAAAATAAATCTTGTACCATTTCAATAGAAATATGTTGCTACTAAGACATAAATAAAACAAAAATAGAAAATTAATATCATAATCAGTAGCCGGCATGGTATATGGAATACGAAAAAAATTATATGAAAAAGCGTCGGAAAATAAAATGTTGTGACGTGTGAATAAAAATACTTTGCCTCTAAAAATGAATGAAATAATACCAGAAAATGTTAATTATCACCAGCTGGCGTTATATTTAGAACATGAAAAAAAAAATACAAAAAATATGGAAAGATGCTGCTAAATTAAAACCTGTATCATATGACCAAAAATAATTACTGAAAAGAGAGAGAAAGAAGAATACAGAATAAGAGAAAAACGTGATTAGTAGCCGGTAATGTAAATAGTTGATGAAAAATTATATAAAAAATCGCATAATGTAACAACGAATTAATAAAAAAAGCTCATAGATACTAAAACACGTAAAATTTACAAAAAAAAAAAAAATACTAATAGATATAATATTTGCTGAGAAAAGATATTCATAAGTGGATCTAAATTTTTACTGAATGGTACTTATAGGTTAGAAAAAAAAAAATACTTGAAGCTACTGACAGGTACAAACTAATCGATATAAAATTTACTTAGATATTAATAGATATGAAAATACTAGGAAGATACAGAAAACAGAAAATACTAAAATATACCAATATATATAGAACTTCACACAATACACGAAGAAATACAGAACTCACTAAAAAAAAAACACAAAATTCCCTCAAAGCGTACCAATAGATATAAAACTCAACTTCAGATTCACTAATTAGATTTCCCTGAGTTAGATGCCGATAACAACTCTGCAGGTTATTTAGAATTCCGTTTTTTGCTTCGCCGGATTTGGTGGAAGGGAAGAAGAGAAAAGGGCTCGTGACACATGGAATTGTACCTTGGTTGTTTTCATCAATTTTTTTTTTTTTTTTTAAGAGTATAATGCATTTCATTTTCTGTCAAGAGCTTCCTGTTGACCTGTTGCAGAGGGGGAGAGAGAGAGAGAGAGAGAGAGAGAGAGAGAGAGAGAGAGAGAGAGAGAGAGAGAGAGAGACAGGAGAGGGTTCATCTCAGCAACATTCTTTTCCTCTTTCTCTTTCGCCTTCATATTCTCCACATATTTTCATCTTCCCCTCCTACATTCTCCCCGTCTTCTTTTCGCCCTCCTTCTCCTCCTCCTCCTCCTCCTCCTCCTCCTCCTCCTCCTCATCATCATCATCATCATCATCATCATCATCATCATCATCATCATCATCCCTTTACATATTCTAGCCAGCAGCAGTAGTAGTAGTAGTGTAGTCAGTAGGTACTCTCGTTATACACCAATAGTTTTTTGGGTACGTGTTCCTTCTATGTACTCCTCTTTCTCCTCCTCCTCCTCCTCCTCCTCCTCCTCCTCCTCCTCCTCCTCCTCCTCCTCCTCCTCCTCCTCCTCCTCCTCCACGCGTAGATCACACAGCCACAGCAATAATAATTCACTCCACGCCCTTGTCTCGCTCAGTCTTGGTCACATTTCTTCCGTCAGGTGTAAAACAAAAAAACACCGATATTTTTTTAACCTCCCACGGGAAATGAAGGACATAATTTTATAATGGATAACAAGGGACGAAAAGATAAAATGGAGAGGATAGAGAAGAAAAAAATAAAAAGAGGAAAAATAATGTGTACAGCATGATTTTAGGGTGGAAAAAGTGAAATTAAGTGAAAAGTGGAGGAGAGATTTAAAAGAAAAAAAGAGTGAATGTCAAAAGCGTTACATGGAAAGGAAGAAAGACTTTACAATAATAAGAAAAAAAATAGAGATTAATGAGAAATTTTTAGATTTACTTGATTAAACATGTAGGTAAAAAAAAAAAGTTACTATGAAAAGCCAACTAAGATGTAAATAGGCGGGAAAAAATTATCAAACGGAAAATTAAACACTACATCACGGTTAAGAGGAAAAATAATGTGTACAGCATGATTTTAGGGTGGAAAAAGTGAAATTAAGTGAAAAGTGGAGGAGAGATTTAAAAGAAAAAAAGAGTGAATGTCAAAAGCGTTACATGGAAAGGAAGAAAGACTTTACAATAATAAGAAAAAAAATAGAGATTAATGAGAAATTTTTAGATTTACTTGATTAAACATGTAGGTAAAAAAAAGTTACTATGAAAAGCCAACTAAGATGTAAATAGGCGGGAAAAAATTATCAAACGGAAAATTAAACACTACATCACGGTTAAATAAAACAAAATTCCCGCTTGAGTAAAATTAGAAGCAAAATTGCTATTAAAGTAATACTAGTAGACTTTACAAATCGTTCTAGAAAGGAATGAGAAAGAAGAAAACATAGTAAGAGGAAGAGGAAGCAGAGGAAGAGAAATACGTGGAACAGAACAGTGGTGAAAGAAATAACAGTAGATAAATGTTACTGGTGCAAGAGAATAAGAAAGTAAAGGAGGCAGAAGAGCTCAGAGAAGAATAGGTGGAGGAGGAGGAGGAGGAGGAGGAGGAGGAAGAAGAGAAGAAGAAGGAGGAGGAGGAGGAGGATCAGGATTAGGAGGAGGACGGACGGATGCTACAAGGGAAAAGTTGAAGTGACTGTTAAAAGGAAAGGTACACGAGGCAGTCAGGAGAAAATTCAGAATAGGAACGGACACTAAAGGCAAAAGAGGAGAGCCAAATAAAAGAAATGGGACGGAGGGAGCGAGGGATCAGCAGGGAAACGGTGAGAATACGAGAGGGAGGTTGAGGTATTGAAAGCGGATTAAGAGACAGGGAAACTTAGCTAGGAAAAAGGAAGGGAAAGCTTAAGGAAGAGAAGGAGAAGGACGAGGAAGGAGAAGAGGAATAGGAGGAGGTAGTTTTAAGAGCAATGCAGGGAAGGACTTGAAAAAAAAAATAGTAGAAAAGTAGAAAAGATTAGCATTCATGGTACTTGAATGTTTAATGAATGTTTAGATATTAGTCATTTTATTTCACGCAATCATTAAGGTTTTTATTAATGAACTGCGAGGAATGACATAAAAGGTGGTGGTTTAATTAAAGAGCAACGCATTGGAAGACGATAGGCAAAAAAAAAAAAAAGTAGAGATTAGCAATTATGGTACTTAAATATTAGTGAAGGTTTAGATAATACTTATTTTATTTTATTTTATATTTTCGTAATCATTAAGGGTTTATAAAAGACTCGCAGGGGAAGACATAAAAGGAGGAGCAGCAGCAGGGGTTAGAGAAACTATCATTGTCAGGTAAGAAATTATGAGAGCACCAAATAATTTCCTGTCATATTACGGTTTCTCATTTTATTTCTCACTATCACTAAAATTTTGAGGGTACTGCTGGGAAAGGAAGAAGAGAAGGAGGAGGAGGAGGGAATATTAGAGAAGTCATGTCCAGCATTTATGGAAACATCAAATCACTTATCATTTTCTTATTATATCGTGTCTCTCTCTCTCTCTCTCTCTCTCTCTCTCTCTCTCTCTCTCTCTCTCTCTCTCTCTCTCTCTCTCTCGATGTCATTAAAATGTTATTGAGAATTGCAAGGAAATGAGGATGAGCTGGAGAGATTAGAAGAGGAATCATGATATTTAAATACGTACAGATTTGTGGAAACAGCATATCTCATTTCTCTCTGGGCGTTATTACATTTTCAGAGCAAGGCAGGGAAAGATAAGCAGGAGAGAACAGGAGAGAAATCACGGTGGCTGTCATTGTAGTTAAATGTTTATTAAGATTTCGTGAAAATAACAATTATCTCCCCCCTTTTTTTTTTTTTTTATCTCAGGGCATCATTAAATTTTCAAATCATGTCAGGGAGAGAAAGAAAAGCTGGAGAGGATAGGAGATAAATCATGGTAGCTGTCTTTGTAGCCGAATATTTGGAGATTTGTAAAAACAGCACATCTCGTTTTCTATCTGTATATCATTACATTTTCAGAGGCAGGGAGAGAAAGATAGGCAGGAGGGAGATGAACATAAATAAAGCAAGTCATCATTGTAGTGAAATATTTGGAGAATCATGAAAACAACATCTCTCTTTTTCTGTCCGGACATCATTACATATTTAGAGTAAAGCAGGGAGAGATAAAAAGATAACCGAGAGACAGGGAGAGAAATCATGGCAGTCATCACGGGAGTCAGATATTTAGGGAGGCATTAAATAACTTCCTGTCACATCACCTCGTCTCATTTTCCCTGCTGGCATCATTAAGGTGGCTGCTGCATACCTGTCTACCTGTCTGTCTGTCATTACCTGCGTGCCTTCCTCCGCCCCTGCTTATTTGCCTCACTGCCTCACTCGCCCTCGTGGCCTGCCTCTCCCTCCCGCCTTCCTCGTGCCTTGCCTCTCTCCGGTGTCTCCCTCCCGCCTTCCTCTCTCTCTGCATTCCATTAATATTGACGGAATCGTGATGAAATCCAGCGCAGCATCACGGCGTAATATTAAACGCTCCAATCGGATTTCCCTGCGGCGGATCAAGCCCAGGCCAACTATTCCCCGCGGAGCAACTTCAGGAAACAAAGTCCTCTTCTCCCCTCTCCTCTCCTCCTCTACCCGTGAAATTACCAGCTTGTTACGGTAATGTTTCATTCTTCTTCTAAAAGTCGCAACAAGGTTTGTCACTCATTACGTACAAGTTGTTAATGGTGCTCCTCTATTATTATTTCGGGGTTTTGAATGGAGTTTGTTGGTAATTATGATGATGAGGAGCAGTAGGAGGAGTTGGAGGTAGGTAATTAATTCGCTGTTTTAATTGTTCTAGTTCTGCTTCGTGTCATTTGTGGAGGTTACGATGAATAGACCTCGTAGTTTCCGTTCGTAATGCTTTTTTTTCTTTTTTTCTTATATATTAGAATTTACGTAATGAGCATTGGAGTGTTCTTTTGTGGATGGGATAATTTGTCTAAATATAACTGTTGATCATTTCATTCTTTACTCCGTATCTCGGCTTCGTTATGCTTAGTCTGACTTAGAATTGAGTCTTTTGTGTGTGGAGCATCAGTGTGGCTTTCTTTTTCGCTCTATTTGTTCCCCTTGGCCATTGCCCTTCTTACATAATAGAAAATAATAATAATAATTCTCTCTCTCTCTCTCTCTCTCTCTCTCTCTCTCTCTCTCTCCTCTCTCTCTCTCTCTCTCTCTCTCTCTCTCTCTCTCTCTCTCTTTCGAGCACTTCTATTACAAAACAAGAATATTAGTCTTTAAATTATTAAAAAATAGTATTAAAACTCTGAAGCGGTTATATTAATTATTTATCAGCTTAAATATTCAGTATAAGTGTAATCATTCAGTTGTTTTGTTGTTGTTTTTATTGTTGTTGTTGTTGGTGGTGTTGTTAAAGTTAAGCATTAAAAATATAACGTGGAAAATGTGAGGTAAGCCATTCAGAGAGAGAGAGAGAGAGAGAGAGAGAGAGAGAGAGAGAGAGAGAGAGAGAGAGAGAGAGAGAGGGCATATACGTGACACAGCAAGACTCGTAAATCAAGAGAGACGTAAGAACACCTCTGCACAAAAGTCGTATTTCACTCCCAGGAATTTCAATTGTAAGACTCGTGGAAGTGTCGAGTTATTACAGGGATCAAAGGAGGAGGAGGAGGAGGAGGATGAGGAGGAGGAAGAGGAGGAAGAGGGAGATAAAGAGAGAGGATATGTGTGTGTGTGTGTGTGTGTGTTTGGTGAGAGCAGAAACTCCTCCAGTACACGGGAAAAAAAAAAAATGAACAAAACTCTCTCCTCGCCTCACGTCTGTCGAGGTGGAGTTTGATAAATATTAGTGCAACAGTGAGGAGTTTTTTTGTCTTTTTTTTTTCCTTTTTTTCAGGTCGACTTTCAACGAGTGATTAAAATTTTTGGTAAAGTTCATCATTATTTCCGTATGCTCTCTCTCTCTCTCTCTCTCTCTCTCTCTCTCTCTCTCTCTCTCTCTCTCTCTCTCTCTCTCTCTCTCTCTCTCTCTCTCTCTCTCTCTCCCCCCCCGCTTATACCTTACACAAACTCCAAACTCTATTGCTCAAGATGTTAGGTTATGGATCAAAGAGGGATATATGCTGGTGTTGTGTGCGTTTCTCTCTCTCTCTCTCTCTCTCTCTCTCTCTCTCTCTCTCTCTCTCTCTCTCTCTCTCTCTCTCTCTCTCTCTCTCTCTCTCTCGCTCTCGTGTGTGTGGGAGTGGATGGCAGGGAACTGAAGGGAGAGAAAACGAAACAAAGAAAAAACAGAAAAGCGAGAGGGAGAGAGTGCACAGAAACAGAATTTAGTAGGGAAAGTCAAGATACATGAACACAAAAGTAATACGAGACGGAAATAGAAAAAAAATAATTGGAAGGATAAAACAACAAATTGAATCGGTAAGTAGATAAAAAGGAAGAAAAATAACTATGCAATGTGCTTCCACTAATGGTGCTTATAAAGTTCATTTCCTTCTTCCATTTTTTACTTTTTCATTAGAAGAGGGATATTTAAACTTAAGCTGACATTAATGGTGGGATATCGTGGGAGAATTAGAATAAAGAGAGAGAGAGAGAGAGAGAGAGAGAGAGAGAGAGAGAGAGAGAGAGAGAGAGAGAGAGAGAGAGAGAGAGAGAGAGAGAGATTTAACCAAATAGTTTTATTAATGAGCTGGACATTAAACTAAACTCCACTTCAAATCCTACACAATTAAAAAAAAGTATGTATTCCTACTTAATCTTTAAATTCGATAAAAAAAATAAAATGTGATGTTTATTTTTTGTCCATTTTCCCCTTTGAACTTCCCTTCGTCAGATCTGTGGAACAATTATAAAGAGGAATTATTCACCTGTTTGTCCGCTTCTCCACAATACAGGTGAGAAAGCGGCAGCCATTTATAAATATTCAATAGGCAACTTGTTTATTTAAAGCAGTCGGTATCCCGTCTCATTGAACTCTCTCTCTCTCTCTCTCTCTCTCTCTCTCTCTCTCTCTCTCTCTCTCTCTCTCTCTCTCTCTCTCTCTCTCTCTCTCTCTCTAAGTTCAGTGACGTTGCGTTCGTTCCAAAAATTTCCCTCGGCTTTAATTAGAGAGAGTAAGAGAGACAATGCAGTTATGAAGGAAGGTAAACTTGCACTTATTTATTGGTGATTTGGAGTGATTTCTGATGAAGCGGTGTGTGTGTGTGTGTGTGTGTGTGTGTGTGTGTGTGTGTGTGTGTGTGTGTGTGTAACTGTTTTGTGTATTGTTAATAGATTTAGTGTAGTAGGTTTTTATAGGTTAGGTTAGGTTAGTTAGGTTACGTGAGGTTTAGGTTAGTTACATCAGGGTAGGTTAGGTTAGGTTAGGGTGGGTTAGGTTACCTTTGTGTGTGTGTGTGTGTGTGTGTGTGTGTGTGTGTGTGTGTGTGTGTGTGTGGTTTATGGATGTATTGTACCAGGCTTAATTATTGTATAGTTGGTGTTATTAACTTATCAAATGACTCATAACTTGTGGATCAAATGACTCATAACTTGTGGATCAAATGACTCATAACTTGTGGAAGAGTGATTGGTTGTTAGCATTAAATACCTGATTGTGATTGGGTCTGTAATGGTGATCATTTGTGAGGGTTTTGTAAGTCAATTATTACTGCTGGCATTGCTCTATTTTGCCTTTTATATATTTTTTGGTATATATATATATTTTTTTTTTTGTCTTTTTTTGATGTGATGACAAAATGTGCGGTTTTGTTTTTTTCTGTATATGCCTTTTAGTTTTGCTCTGGTTTGTTTGTTTTGTTTATTTTATTCTTTAAAACGTGGGAACAAACATTCGGCATTTTTTATTCTTCTGGCTTTGTTTTGTTTTTACCTCATTACCATTTTTATCTCTTTTGTTTACATTTTTGTGACGCAATAACAAACGTCAAGCATTTTTTTTTTTTTGTTAATGTGTATCTTTTCAATTTACTTACTTTTCCTTCACTTTGAAAACAGGATCATGTCACTTATTTATAGGATTTATTTAATATCTTCTCGTTTTTTTCATAGTTTTATTTATTGACAAGAAAACGCCTGACATTTCAAATTATCCATTCTTCTTTTCACATAATTTTACGATTTGTCAAGATATCAGTTATTTTTTCTCTTTGTCTTTCCTCGTGTATCATTTTCCTTTCAACTTTTTTCCTCAGAACAAAACGTCTGGCACATTTCTCACTATATTTTGCTCCTGTTGTACAGCGACGTATGAAAATAGTAAGAGAAAATTTGAAGGTCAATGAAAACAACTGCAATCACTTTACATACCTTGCACTATTCTTTTTTTTAAACTTTATTTTCTTTCTTTTATCTTTTTTTCTTTACTTCGTGACTAAAAGTTTTAAGAATTTCTGTTGTTTTCCTTCCGTGTCGCTTTTGGGGTTTCGCAAATAGGAAATTAGGAAATGTGGCAGCCAGTGAATGCAACTAGATAGACATTATTTACCTTTCCTCTGTATGTGTGTGCGTCTGTGTGTGTGTGTGTGTGTGTGTGTGTGTGTGTGTGTGTGTGTGTGTGTGTATTCCATTCACGAACAAACTTCAAGCAGGTTTTTCCTCTTGCTACGATTTCCATTTTCACTTTTTTTTTTTTTTTAGCTGTGCAAATAGAAAAATAGTAAATCTGGCGGTCAATGGATGCAGAGGAAATGACATTACTTACCTTTACTCTTTTATTGTTTTCCTTCTCTAGAGTATGAAGAAACTAGAAAGTAAGAAAAACGCAACTTTTTTCCTCATTTAAAATTCCGTCTCAGTTTTTTTTTCGGTCAAGGAATGCATTATTTTCTCCTCCTCTATTATTTTCTCCAGTCGTGAAAATTACATTACTTCCCTTTACCCTTTTATTATTCTATTTTTTTTTTTTTTTACTGAACAACAAACAACAAACTTCCAGCCCGCTTTTTCCCTTTGCTTGGAGGTTCCTCGCTTTTTTTTTGGCGTTGCACAAATAGAGAAACAGCAAAAAAATGTAAAAAAAAAAAAAAAAAAGGTAAATCTACTGCAGTGAAACACGGATTGGGGATTGGGCGTCTCTGGTGCTGCTGGCTAACGTAAAAATAACAGTCCAGGGGAGGAAGATCGGCGACTGGCTCTGTCCCGTGGCTCAGTCTTGTCCTTGGTGCTGTCAGACCTGAGCTACCGATAGGGAGGTCATGCAGCCCTCTCGGGAAGACCAGACGCCTGTGTGCAGAGAGAGAGAGAGAGAGAGAGAGAGAGAGAGAGAGAGAGAGAGAGAGAGAGAGAGAGAGAGAGAGAAAATAGTGACTGAATTTTGTCTAACTATTATGAGTGCAATTAATTTAATGTTTTCTCATTTTTATCCTCTTATCGTTCTTTTTTTTTCTTTTTTGAAGGGAATATTTAAGGGAGGTACTGGTATGCATCTACCCTTCCCCTCTTCCCTCCACTTTTTTTTTAACCCCTTTTTTCCTTCTCTTTTCCGTCTAGTGCATTCCCTTCCTTTCTATAACTTCTTTTTTCCATATCTTCTCTCTCATTCTCGTACTAGTGCAAAACACTCTCTCTTCTGTAAACTCTTCCTCTTTTTTGCTCCATTTCCGTCTGTCTCTCCTTTTCCTACCCCTTTTCTTTTCTTCCCTCTCCATTGGCAATCCTATATTTTTCTTCTCTCCTCTCTTGTTGGTGAATGTTGAATGAAGCCACTTGTTGGTGAATGTTTAATGAAGATAGTTTTAAAATGATACTAATCAATCAAAAAAAAAAAAAACTCTTCCTTGTCATCTTCCATCTGTTTATTTATTCATTCTTGGAGTAAATGTAATGATAGCAAAATAAATGCCATGAATGTAATGCTACTGTGTTCACCCACACATCCCACATAGGCTTCACATTTTGCAGCGAACACGACGCAAATGTCTGCAAACTTTTCGAAGCGTAAAAATCCACTGCAATAACTTGTGTAATATTTTTTGGACAGGTAACATTCAATTCTGTCTCGATAGCCAGCCAGGTAAAGTGAATACCTTGAATGGTTTGCTGGGAGAGAAAAATGTACGTATCTGTAATATTACACTGGCAGGCAGTAAGCGGCTTAGAACCTCAGCTGTCTCTTTTATTGAGTCTTTTTTATTGATTTATGAATACGCCGTGTAACTTTTTGTTTGTATCAGTTGATGTGACAGCCGCTCAGCACGTCACAGATGTTAAGTCTCTTTGCTGAGCACTATGTAGTTTGAGTAAAGAAAAGAGAGGTAGTGGAACTGGGAGAAAATTTTTACTAAGAGAGAGAGAGAAAAAAATGTTGAAGTGTCGAAAAATGTATAAGAAAAATGTTGTACGGATGGGATGAAAAAAATGGCTTGAATGGGTTAGAAAAAAATAGTTTGACATAGCTGAAAATAAAGAAGGTAGGTGGTTTGAATAAGAAGAGAAAAAAGTTAGTTTGAATATTAGGGGAGTTAGTTTGGGATAGGGAGAAATTTGTGTGAACAGCATAGAAAGGAGGAGTTATGTAGTTAGCAGTACTTTGCATAGCATTAAAAACTTACTTGAATACCATAAAGAACAAAAGAAAAAGGTTTATGTGCGTAAGCGATTGACGAAAACAAATAGCGAAGTTGTGTGAATAGAATAAAAAAGAAAAGTTAAGTAGTTAAGAGTACTTTGCATAACACTGAAAAGTTGCCTAAATAGCGTAAAATCGTAAAAGAAAAAGAAAATTTCATGTACGTAAGCGACTGGTGAAAACGAATAAACTTTTGAGTGTTATAATAGCAAAATAATACCTTCACCTCCGTAACATTTACAAAACTGCTTGAATAGGATTAAAAAATATATATATACATTACCAATTCACGAAAACGAATGGTGAAATTTGGATATCATGGAGCGAAAAAATACCTTCACCGTAACTTTAGGCGTCCAAGCCCATACAGGTGTGTTACGCAAATGCAGGTGACACAGGTGAGGCAAGGGACGCTATTCCACGCCCTCGTGTTTACATTGACCTATTAGCTATGAATATCAAACTAGCGGCCCCATAACATGCTCCCCCTCATCACAGAAGCACAATAACACACCTGCATAAACAGTATTCCATTAAACCGAGAACTCCCAGTCCCCGCCCGCCCCGCAACACCTGAGACCCTGAGCACATCGACGTTCGGGAATAGGGTGATATTCATAGTAGCACCGAGTATTCATTTAGTTCTTCCTAATTCATTTTTCCTCGCCAGTATTTCTTGTACATGGCTTCCACTTGAATGATTCTTTATATAATAGGTTAGTTAGGTTGAATCGAGTTTTTCATATCCGTTTCTCCCTATGATGGGTTAGGTTGACTTGGGTGAAGTTATTTGTTCCTGTCCGTCTTCGTATTAAATTCGAGTGTCATTCATGATCTTTTCTTGAATGTGAGGGAGAAAACGGAGGATGAGCAGGAGGAGGAAGGAGAATAAAAGGAGGTAGGCGAGGAGGAACAACAAGAGAAACTGAATTAAACTAAACATAACTGAAGTAAACTTTGGCTTTAGTGGGAGCTTTTTTTTTTATTCACCAGTTTCTGTTGCTCTTATGAGAAAAAAACAACAACAACTGATAGTAAAATAAACTGAGGTAGAAATAAACAATAAAACCAACAAAAAAAGTAAAAACTGTTGTAGTCGTTTAGTGACTTTAAAAAAAACTAAACTTCACTGAAACTAAACGGAACAGGATATAAGATCACAACACAAAACTAAAGCAAACAAACATAAAAAAAAAGTAAATAAATAAAAAAACCATTGAAGCATAAATTCTCTCCTGGTGGATTAAGTAGTAAAACAAATCCAGGCCAAGAGGGAAGAGAAGAGAAATGTATATCGCTGAAAAATACATCTTCTTTGGCCGATATTTCAGTTATTTCATTGCAGGGAGTGGTAGTGGCTTAAATAAAAAAATAAAACATACTCTGTTAGGTATTCTACTCTCCTCGGGGATTATTTATTTCTGGGTAAGTGGACGGAAAGGAGCAAGGGAGTATACAAACTATTTAATTTAGCGTCCCGAGGCAGTTCATAATTATTTCTTCAAGGCGAGAGAGGAAAAACGGAGGATAAGAAAATTAGGAGGTAAACGAAAAAAAAAAGCAGAGAATAAGAAGGAAAGAAGGAAGTAGCAGCAGTATTAAGAAGAAGAGGAGGGGTTAGGAGGAAGAGGAGGAGGAAGGATGAATGCAAACATACCGAGAAACAGCGAAAAGAAAAGAGAAATTCTTGCAAGAGTAAAAGGATGAAAGGAGGAGGAAGAGTAGGAGAAGAAGAAATAGAAGGAGGAAGAGAGGGAGAATAAGAGCAATAAAAATAAAAATAAGTAAAAGAGGAAATGGAAGAAACTCCCAAATGTGAAATCCAACGAGAGAGAGAGAGAGAGAGAGAGAGAGAGAGAGAGAGAGAGAGAGAGAGAGAGAGAGAGAGAGAGAGAGAGAGAGTTTTCGTGACCTCGGAACAAGAAGACTGGTGCTGCTTTGAGATGCAAGACACTCCCAAAAAATAATCTTCTAATCTCCCTTAGTGAGGAAAGGAATAGGGCGAAGAGAAGACAAAGGTGAGAAGAGGGAGAAAAAGAATGAGAAAGAGAGTAGAGAAAGTACAGGTGGGAGAGCAGTAGCAGATTATTATTGACGAGTGACTAAAATATAAATAAGGTAGTGAAAAAAAGAGAAGAAAAAAATTAAGATTAAGACGGTGAGAGAGAGAGAGAGAGAGAGAGAGAGAGAGAGAGAGAGAGAGAGAGAGAGAGAGAGAGAGAGAGAGAGAGAGAGAGAGAGAGAGAGAGAGAGAGCACAGATGAAAGACAACAGCACAGGTGAGCTAATTAATATACTAAGATAGATCACTGGTGACAGGGGAATAAGGTGAATACAAGATAAGTCAAAGATTAAGATCAAGAGAGAGAGAGAGAGAGTGAACAGAACAAGGACAATAAGACAGGTAAGTTAATTAATAAACTAAGAATACTAGTTAGGGAGGTAAAGGGGGACAGGTGATGGAAACAGGTGTAGTAAAGGATATCTAAAAGTACCAATAAAGGGGAAAGACGATAGGAGTGAGGGAAAGGGGACACTGGCTATGAACAAGGGGGAGGAGTGTGTTAGACTGGAGGGGGATGATAGAAGTAAAGGAGAAGGAGAGGGAGAAAGTAAGAGGAAGAGGACAACAGGTGTAAGGTAAATTACTTCCTCTCCTCAAAAATTACTAGATTCTGGAAGGTTCCATTTTAAGGAAGACGAGGAGGAGGAAGGGGAATAATAGAAAAAAATGATGTAAGGAAGAAAAATGAGGAACTGGAGAGAGAGGAGAGAGAGGGGGGAAGAAAAGACGAGAGATGGTGGGAAGGGGAGGAAAGAAATGTAGAAAAATAAGAGAGGGAAGATGAAATAAGGAAGGGTATGAAGAATATAGAATGAAGGAGAATATGGAGATGAAAACCATTTAGTGAAATTGGAGAGAGGGAGAGAGAAGGGGAAGGAAAGACAAGAAATGGAGGAAAAGGAAGGAAGATAGAAAATAAGGGAAGGAAGGTGAAATAGGGAAGGATATGGAATGAAGGAGAATATGGAGATGGAAACTATGAAGAAAGGAGAAAAATGAAATGGGAGAGAATAGAGGAAAGATTGAAGAAAAGGGAGAGGAAAATGTAAAAAAAGGGCAGGAAGAGCAAATAAGGGAGAATATTGAATGAAGGACTCTAGGAAGAAAATAAACATGAAGGAAGGGGAAAACTGAAATTGGAGAGAAAGAAAAAAAGGTAGGACAAGACGAAAAATGGAGGAAAAAAAGAAAAGAAGGAATATATGAAAATAAGGAAAGAAAATGAAATAAGCGAGAGTATGGAATGAAAGAAATCTGAAAGAAGAAAACACGAAAAATGAAGAAAAGAGAACTGGAGAGAGAGAGAGAGAGAGAGAGAGAGAGAGAGAGAGAGAGAGAGAGAGAGAGAGAGAGAGAGAGAGAGAGAGAGAGAGAGAGAGAGAGAACGAAAAAGAAAAAAAACAGGAGATTGAAGGAGACCAGGGAAGAGAGGATGAAGAGAAAATATGAAGGGGGGAAGATGAAGTAAGGGAGAGTATGGAATGAAGAAGAGGAGGAAGAGGAGCAGGGAGAGTAAGCCTATGAGCGAGTGTGCGGATTAGTCGTGAGAGTCTTGGGTAGCGGGGAAAGAGGGGAGAGAGAGAGAGAGAGAGAGAGAGAGAGAGAGAGAGAGAGAGAGAGAGAGAGAGAGAGAGAGAGAGGATACAGAGGGGAAGGAAGAGGGATAAAGGAGGACATAAAGAAGAGAGTAATATCGTTGTTTGTTTTGGTGAAAGGTTTATCTCAGGAGGAGGAGGAGGAGGAGGAGGAGGAGGAGGAGGAGGAGGAGGGAGAAAATGGAGAATAGAAAGAATAGAAAGGAAAAGAAAAAAATGATTAGCGCTTCCAAGAACATGAGAGAGAGAGAGAGAGAGAGAGAGAGAGAGAGAGAGAGAGAGAGAGAGAGAGAGAGAGAGAGAGAGAGAGAGAGAGAGAGAATAAAAACATTACCAATAAAACACTAGAGCAAAAACACGCAAAACAAAACATTAAACCAGCTTATGATGAACAAATTAATGTTTTCCTTTCCCTCTTGAAGCGAATCTGTTTCATGCCATTATAAGATGCTTCTGATTATCTTGTCGAAGGAGAGAGGGAGAGAGAGGAAAAAACCAAAGAGGAGGAGGAAAAAGAGGAGGAGGAGGAGGGGGAGAAAAGTGGAAGGTGGAGGGGGTCTTAGTACGTGGGGAAATTGGAGTAGAAGAACAAAAATGTGCATATGGAAGGAGATAGAGGATGGAGGAAAAAAAATGGGAGTAAACGAGGAGGAGGAGGAGGAGGAGGAGGAGAAGGAGGAGGGGAAAGATTACTGAGGGGAAAATATAAGTCTTAAAAGTAATTTACGAGAGGTGGGAAGGATGGAGGGAGGAAGGGAAGGGAATGGAGGAAGAGGGAGGGAGGAAGGAGGTAAAGAGGGGAAAATGAATTATTAATATTATCATGAAATTTTTCCTTGTTCTCTTATTTGCACCGTATCTTCCTTTGTTTCTCCTTATCATTCTTTCCTGCATTATCCTCTCTCTTTCCTTCACCTTCTACTGTTACCTCTCCTCTCTCCTCTCCTTTCATTTCATTTGTTCTGCTCGTTTTTCCATTGTTTCGCTTTACTTCTATTTCCTCCTTCCATTTCCTTTTTCTTTCTTTGCCTTATTTACTGTGCTTTGCCTTAATTTCATCTACCGTTCCCTTCTCTTAGCCTCTCTTCTCTTCTCTATTCTCCTTTACTCTCATCTCTCCTTCCTCAACCTCTCTTTTACTTTCACCTCCCTTTCCTCACCTCTCCTTACGTTCACACATCCATCCTCTCTCCCTTTTCCTCCCCAATTTGCTCGTTTCTTGCCCCCCACATTAGCTGCCTCGTCTTTACCGCCTCCTCTCTATCTCTTCCCACGCATCTCGGTGTCCGTAAAGGTGTGGGAGATTACAGGTGAGGTCCCAACTGTGGTGTCAAACATTGATGCGCCTCACAGCTCGGTCCAAGCCAGCGAAGTGCTTATAGGGGAGAGAGAAGGCCGGTGTAAAGATGCCTTGTAAATTGTTCACGTCCTCTGCTGGCTCTTGTAATGATTAAAGGAACAGAAGTGGCGAGAAAGAGAGGGTAAAAGGTTGAATTTGGTGGGGTTTGTGTGTGTGTGTATGTGTGTGTGTGTGTGTATGTGTGTGTGGAGTGTGTGGAATAATTGAAAAGGAAGGTTTATTTTCAATTTAAAAGGTTTCGAGGTGTGTTCGATTGGGTGATGGTAGGAATATTAGGTAATGGTCTGTTTTATTATTTATTTGTACGTTTTCCCTGTGTTTTATATTTCTCTCTCTCTCTCTCTCTCTCTCTCTCTCTCTCTCTCTCTCTCTCTCTCTCTCTCTCTCTCTCTCTCTCTCTCTTACCTTTCAGTTTCCCTCCAGTGAGTTTCCCAGGAAATTTCTCTCATGCATATATGTAATTCAGTTGGATTTCTTCTCTCTTGTCGAGGGTTCGGTGGGTTTAAGCAGGTTTTCGTTCACCCTCACAGATCAAGGGGCGAGGAGAGTTTCTTACCAACCACCGCGAGGAGGGACCGGACGCATGGTGAGAGGAGTGTGAAGTAAGTGCTGCTTGTCTTTTCTTTTCTCTCCCTACCCCTGTGTTTTAATTAACCCATTGACTGCTGTGGCTTCCTCTTGGCTTTATAAACTGGCCTTTGAAACGTAACACTAATAGCAAAGGTAGTGGTCGAGAGTTTTGTGAAGCTTTGCAGTTTAACCTCAGAATCCGGTTTACATATTGAAACTCGTTGAAGTGAGTAAGAATTCTTCGAAATTTAAAACTAGAGACTTATCAGCTAAGAAGATTAACACAATATTCAACTCGCTGGATGTAAGAGAGTGGCAGTATAGCTTCATAAAGTCGTCTGATCTCACCCCAAATAGGAATGTTAAAAAGATCTCTAAAAGTCTATTAAAGTAAGTCAGAATTGTTTGAAATTTAAAACTAAACTTTTAAATCAACTTGCATCCATAGAACCGTATAACAATAAAACCATCTGATGTCACTTCATATAATATAAAAAGAAAAAAAAACACCGGATTCAAAACTTATTTTATGCTTTACAACATTACCTAGAGTTACTTAAGTGAATAGTAAGTGCCAATAGCAGTCAGTGGATTAAGTAAACACAGTGGAGTATTTGGGAGTGTTTTGTATTGCTAAGTGCGGCGGTGTTGGAGTAAAGGAGTGAAAGACTGCAATGAAGATTTCTCTATTCGCCTCATCTTTACCTGGAAGAGCTAAGCGTCTGAAGCAAGAACAAAGAAGAGGAAAGAATTACACCTGTGAAGTGTTTCAGAGGAAAAAAATATCAGTGCAGTGTTGAGTGTTTTAGTTTTCCACCGAAATCGTGCACAGCGTTTATCGCCCCGCTGGAGGAGGAGTGGATCGCTACTTCTGAGGGGGAGACCGAGATCGAGGCTGAAGACAAGAGATCTTCAGAGGGAGACCGAGGCTGATTGCGAGACCTACTTCAGAGGGAGAGGACGAGACCGAGGCTGACTGTAAGACCTACTTCAGAGAGAGAGGATGAGACCGAGGCCGATTGCGAGGGACCTGCTTCGGAGGGAGAGACCGAAAGAGAGAGACCGAGACCGAAGGCGAGAAACTTCCTTCAGAGAGGCTGATACGAGGTCAATGCCAAGAGGTCTACTTAAGAGGGAATGGCCGAGATCGAGACCCCACATCGAAGCCAAGAGATCTATTTCAGATGATTTTTTGTTATAATGTAATAAAAATCATGCATAGTCACTCACTGTCTTATCTCTCTTTATTCTGGCTAATAACTGGTGACTGCAGGGAGTTCTGAAAATGTCACTCGTAGTAATTGGGTTAATACCTGACAACAAAGTCACACGTGTCTGTTAATTACTCACGGCTTTGTGTATGCATTACCTTTCATGTAAATATGTAAAAGATGCAATTACTACCGCCTGTATTTTAAAACTGCTTTGTTCTCTCGTGCGGACTATTTTCAAAGGCCACGTAGATGATGGGTGGGTTCTCATGGTGTTTTTTTTTTTATCACTAAAGTGCAGAATCCTTGTAAAACTATCACAGATTATCACAAGAGTCAAAGAAACCCCAATGAAAACTCCATTTTTTTCCTGTAGGTCCTTTCAAAAACAGACAAGGTGAGACACTGCAATGTTTTAGATCAGAATAGAAGTTTTAAGCATTTCCACGTACACTTTTGCCAATACTGTAAAAAGTTCAAATAGAAATAAAATAAAAAAATGTGGAAAGAGGAATAGGTTTGCGAGGAAAAGCTGTCCAGTGTGTGCATGTCTGTCTGTCTGTGCCTCACTTTAGAGTTAAGTGGTCTATCGACGGGTAACGACGAGCCCAAATGGTCTCTTGTTACTCAGTCGTTATTCTCGCTCTGAGGAGGAAACGGCCCGTCTTTCTAAACTGTCCGTCCAGGCTCCCCATTCCATCCCGCGCTGCTCCTTCCCTCACTCACCCTTAACTTTACAGTCCTTCACTCATTTACACCCTTTTACTCACCCTGCACACTCACTCGCACACTTTGCCTTCGTCCATTTACTCCAGCAGGTCCTCCACCAGTCAATATCCTTCCGCACCTTCATCTACTTTAATATAATTTCTCTACCTATCTTTCTTTATTTTTTTTTTGTGTTACTTTACATTTTGCTTTCGACTCGTTTACTTTTATCAATCTTTCATTATCGTATTTTATTTTGCCTTCAGTTATTTACCATTGCCTTTTGTATTGTCCTTCGCCTCCCGTTTTCCCCAAATATTGGATAATCCTTCTGACACTCTTTGGGAACTAGCACCTTCAGTGAGCCTATTTATTAAGTCTTTTTCTTACCATAGGCCATTCTCCTCTCATATGAAAAGAAGAATGCATTGAGTTCTTTCTCCTCTGCACAGCCACTACACGAATCTCTTCATCCACCATGTAATTAACAATGAACGATAGCAATCCACCTCCTCACATTCCACCATTTTCGTACACACAATAAGTCGCTTAAGTTTCCTCCACTCTCTTCTACACATCCACCTCAAGAATCCCTTTATCCACCATATAAGTAACAACGAACAACGACATTCCATCACCTAACATTCCATCATTTTCACACTTACTTCAAACTACTCCACTTCGGCTTCCTCTCTTCTTCTCCTCAGCCACTCCAAGAACTTCCCCCTCTACCATGCAAGTGGCAAAAACAACAACAACAACAACAACAACAACAACAACAACAACAACAACAACAATCTTCCTTCACATTCCGTCATTTGCGCACTCAAGTCAGTCCCAACCAGTCCTCCATCTCAAACTTTCCCTCCTCTATCTCACTTTCCTCTTAAACTCCCCTTCAGTACTTCATCCCGAACTCCTCTCCATACTTAACTCTTTTTTCACCCAAGCCTCCGAGATCTTAACGCGTCCTTCCCTTAACCCTTTCCAACCTCGCCTCGCCTCGCCTCCAAGTCTTCCCTCTTCATCTCACCTTCACCACTCTCTCCCCTTTGTCTTGTCAACTTTTCCCTCTTTTTGTCTGCGATTCGAAAGAGCGTTTAACCTTAATGACTCCGGAAAGGCGAAGCTCAGACGTCTAACCAGTAAAGGGCAGGAGTAGGAGTTAGTAATGAGTCACAACAGGCATCATTAGAAGGCAGAAGGGAGACTGAGAAGGGCACGGGGGGCTCTCAAAGTGATGGACTATTCAGATAAAGGTTCCGTTCGCTTTTCTGATGAGATACATAAGAGGAGACAGAGAGATAGATACCTGAGGGGGACGAGTGCTGGGTAGGTTGAGGGAGAGAGAGAGAGAGAGAGAGAGAGAGAGAGAGAGAGAGAGAGAGAGAGAGAGAGAGAGAGAGAGAGAGAGAGAGAGCGGGGGGGGGGAATACCAGACACACAGGCAGACATGTACCAAGATTGAAAGCGAAATTAATCAGACAGACAAAAAGAATGCAGGCAGAGAAAGACAAAAATGCGGAGATCTTTACCTCTCATGCCTCTCTCTCTCTCTCTCTCTCTCTCTCTCTCTCTCTCTCTCTCTCTCTCTCTCTCTCTCTCTCTCTCTCTCTCTCTCGTCTCGAAAATTGTTCCCTTAATTTAATTTTAGATTCGCATTCTTGAGAGAGAGAGAGAGAGAGAGAGAGAGAGAGAGAGAGAGAGAGAGAGAGAGAGAGAGAGAGAGAGAGAGAGAGAGAGAAATAAGAGGGAGAGTGGAGAGACTAAGAGCAGGTGAGAGGAGGTCCGAAGGTAAACAAGGATAGGATGAGAGACTGAAGAGGGAGTGAAGAAAGAGGGGAGTGAAAAATAGTGCAAGAATTACGAGAGAGAGAGAGAGAGAGAGAGAGAGAGAGAGAGAGAGAGAGAGAGAGAGAGAGAGAGAGAGAGAGAGAGAGAGAGAGAGAGAGAGAGAGAATCCAGGTAAAAAAAAAAAGTAAATATAACATAGGCACACACACAAATGCACACACAAAGATGGTTGTGGTAGTGGTGATAGTGGTGGTGGTGGTGGTAGTGGTGGTGGCGGGAGGGGAGACGACGGGACGGTGACAGTGAGGGAATCCAAAAAATATAAATTCTTTCACGTTAAAATCTCATAAGAAAAGAAAAAAAAAGGAAAAAAAATCTGTATGAATGTTTTATGTCCTGTTTCATTGTCTTTATTTTCGCGAATTCCAAGAAGCGAATGTGTCTCCTGCAAGTCCTCGCGATTATGACGAATATTTTCTTTTTCACTGCATTTACGTGTTTTTTATTTGCATATTCACTTCGTTCTTTTATTTTTTTTTACTTTTTTTCTTTTTTTAGTCTGGCGTCGGTGTTTTGAGGTCGCTTCTCCATTTTCTAAAAGGTTACGAGACTCGGTTCCTTCCTCTTCATTAGCAGTAAAAAGAGAAGAAATGAGGGAGAGAGAGAGAGAGAGAGAAAAAAAAAAAAAAGAAGGAAAAAAAGATTCCTGGTGAAGACGTGGTGTAGAAATATTGGTGGTGATGAGGAGGATGAGAAGGGGAAGAGGAAGAGGAGGAGAAGAAAGGGATGGAATGAGGAATGATGGTAAGGAAGAGTAGGAAGACTGTAGAAGGAAGAGGAACAGGAATCATGGTGGTATTGTTAAGAGTCATGTGTGTCTGTGTGTGTGTGAGTGAATGAGATTTGTGCGTGCGTTTATGTGTTGCGTGAGGTGGAGATAGCGAAGGAAGGAGACGAGGAAGACTAAGAGAATGGGGGAAAGAAAACATGAAAGCCACCTTGAGTTTTAAAGTGATGAGTAACGAAGGAAAAATGGGAGGCAAGGAATTATAATTGTTGTAGAGAGAGAGAGAGAGAGAGAGAGAGAGAGAGAGAGAGAGAGAGAGAGAGAGAGAGAGAGAGAGAGAGAGAGAGAGAGAGAGAGAGAGAGAGAGAGACTGTATAGAATTTACTTAAGCCACAGCCTGTATATATTTTACCTCGATACCCTGACGATTAACCATATACTCTCTCTCTCTCTCTCTCTCTCTCTCTCTCTCTCTCTCTCTCTCTCTCTCTCTCTCTCTCTCTCTCTCTCTCTCTCTCTCTCTCTCCCCCCTTGAACAACACAACAAGAAGGAAACTATTCGTCTCCTAGCCGCTGGTCACCTTACCTGTGAATTAATTACTGGATACTTGCCTACCTCCCTACCTGGATGAGTTTCTAAGTATCTGTCCACCTCCACTTCCGAGTTTCTGTTCACTGTTCCTATTTAATATTTTGAGAATGATCACGTTTTGGCTCCTGGCTTTATGTTTTCGTAATATCTGCTATTCTGGTTTTCTCTCTCTCGTGTGTGTGTGTGTGTGTGTCAGGAGGGAGGTAGGAAGGTTACGTGCAAGAGTAAAATCCCAGGTAATATTTAGGCAAAGTTTCCCGCGTTTAAAATGTGACTTTTCTATGCCAATACATATATCAGCAAGGGATAGCAAGGAAGGCGAGGGGCGGGGCGAAGGAGGAAGGACGACCACGACGACAACGAGGAGGAGGAGGAGGAGGAGGAGGAGGAGGAGGAGGAGGAGATGCTCAAAGGAAAAGGAAGACGTTGGGGAATGGGGTGAGATACGAGTAGGTAGGAAGAGGAGGAGGGAGAGGAGACTAGGGAACAGGTGGAGACTAGGAAGGAGGAGGAGGAGTAGGAGGAGAAGGAGGAGGAGGAGGAGGAAGAGGAACCCTAAGCACAAGGAAGGCGGTGAGAATATGAAGGAGAAGAGGCAGAAGGAGAATGAAGGAGAGCACTGGGAGGGAAAAGACGATGAGTAAAGGGGAAGAGGTGGAAGGGAAAGGAGGAGGAGGAGTAGGAGGAGGAGGAGGAGGGGAGACTTAGTGTGTACAGAGGAGAGAGCAAGGAGAGATGAAGGAGGAATAAGAAGCAAATTGAGGAAAATGGAGAAAGGATGACGTGAGGAAGTCAGAGAGAGAGAGAGAGAGAGAGAGAGAGAGAGAGAGAGAGAGAGAGAGAGAGAGAGAGAGAGAGATTGTCTAAAATACATATAATGATATTCTCTTCCACAAAAAAAAAAAAATGATATAGATAAAAGATGAATAAAGATTAAATAAAGACCAAGAGGAGAGAAAAAAAAACTAAACCGTTGATATATTTTATACCAACACATCTCACCTTTCATTATATTATATTTCACCTGCCCTTTGATCCCCTTTAATATTATACTAATACCAGATTACCCCCTTATATATACACACAAACTCATCACCAACTATACTTCCCTCTCATCTCTTCTTTTTTCATCCCAAGGTTCAGCAAAAGAAAAAGCGACTCCTGAATATCTTACCGAGCCTTTCCTCTATAAATAAACACGTAACACCTTTTCGATACTTGATATTTGCACAAATTTTACACATATCTTGTACATATTTTGCACCTCGCTGCGTTTGTGTCCCGTCCCTTTCCCTCTTTGTCTCTCTTCCTGCCTCCCGTAATGCTGTGTATGAGAGAGAGAGAGAGAGAGAGAGAGAGAGAGAGAGAGAGAGAGAGAGAGAGAGAGAGAGAGAGAGAGAGAGAGAGAGAGAGAGAGAGAATTAAATAAAAATATATCAGTAAACAATTTTGTGCACGAGTCAAAATTAAACTGCTGAGAAACAAAAGAAAATAATAATGGTTTCGTTTTTTATATTTAAGTTTTCACGTTGATACGGAGAGAGAGAGAGAGAGAGAGAGAGAGAGAGAGAGAGAGAGAGAGAGAGAGAGAGAGAGAGAGAGAGAGAGAGAGAGAGAGAGAGAGAGAGAATGACTGGCTTAATTTCTGCCGCTCCCGGGATGCTGTGTTAGAGAGAGAGAGAGAGAGAGAGAGAGAGAGAGAGAGAGAGAGAGAGAGAGAGAGAGAGAGAGAGAGAGAGAGAGAGAGGAAATTGGGGAAAAACCAGGCCTATACATGGAGGCCTACACTTATAACTAGCCATGCATGCCGTTATGGCTCAACATTTTTAGCGAATTCCAGCGTCCGGCAGAGAGAGAGAGAGAGAGAGAGAGAGAGAGAGAGAGAGAGAGAGAGGGAGAGAGGGAGAGAGGGACCATTAACCACAAGAAAAAAAATGTTAAATAGAAAATGAGCACACGACATGTTCCCGGGAATATGTCTCCCTCACATTGCCATCGTAATATATTTTGTGTGGTTGTTAGCTAGTTGTGTGAACGAGTGAATGAGCGAGACTTGTGTGAGGCATGAATACGTGTATGAGTGAACGAGCTAGGCTTCAGTCATAAGTGTTAAGTTGAAGTGCGCGGCCTGGCGCCGGGAGATCACCTACCTCCAGCCTTCTGTTCACACCTTCTGTGAATAAACACCTGCACTGTTACCTGCGTTTCCTGTGCCCCTGCTGGTCAAGAGTCGAACATGGCGCAGTGAGTAGGATCAGGACAAGGCTGCAGTGGGTACGGCGCAGAATGGAGAAGCAGTTGGAGGCGCTGGCTGCCCTGCTAGCGCGACAGTCGGAGCAGAGTCAGGCTCGCGAGGAGCGTTTAACCCAGCTGCTGGAGAGAGTGGGGACACAAGCTCCCAGTCGCACCACGGCGAGCAATGAAGGCGAAACCACAGCCCGCAGCACGTCTACCCAGGGCGCGAGGTTCCCGACGTCCGCCACCATCATTCCTCACTTAACGGCGTCAGCATCTTTACGTGAGTTCGACACGTGGCGCCATAAGTTTGAAGGATACGTAACCCTCGCCAGGATAGACTGTCTCTCCCTGGCTGAGCAGAGGGCGGCACTCGCTGCTGTCCTAGACGACGAGTGGACCCGTACACTTCGCTACGGGATAAGCTTACCGAGAGACGCGGAGTTAAGAACCATCCTCGATGCAATGTGTGAGTACCTGCGAAGCCAGCGCAACATCATCATGGATAGAAGAGACTTCTACTCCCGCGTGCAAGAAACGCAAGAAGGTTTTGACGACTTTTTATGTGCTGTAAAGGAAATCGCCAATTTCTGTGACTTTTGCGACCAGTGCATAAACCATCAGCTGCGTGACAGAATTGTCGTTGGGACACGAGACGAAGTGGCTCTGAAACGCATGCTGGAAAACAAGAAACTCACCCTTGAAAACGCCATAGATATTTGCAGAGCATCAGAGAGCGCTAACCAGTGTAGTGCAGTACTAAGGGGCGGCTCTCACTCTTCGAGCCATGGTGTGAACGCTGTCTCGAACTACAGGAAGGGCAGTTTCGGGGGCTCAAGCCCCACGGGCTGTTATCGTTGTGGCAAAGATTGTCGCAGTGACAAAAGGGGATGCCAGGCAATAGATAAAGTGTGTCGTAACTGCGGGAAAAGAGGGCATTTTGCGAGTGTATGTCAGCAGACAGTGAGGAAACGACGAGGAGCTTCGAGGAGTTCCTCAACTGTCTCTCCTCATCGCGGTGCAGGCCCGAGGCGGGGAGCCAGTGCCAGTGTATACCAGCTCTTATCAGGCGTATACACAAAGACGGTGACGGCACGACCTGCGCCCCAGGTGCTCATTACCGCCACACATCCCGCTGGAAGAGACAAGATTACGTGGACTCCTGACTCTGGGGCCGAAACGACCGTTATTGGCCTCGACACGGCAACACTCCTTGGAATCCCGCCCTCCAGCTTGGCGCCCGCTGATGGTGATGGACTTTATGCTGCCGGTAATCACCCCCTCACCTGTGTAGGAACTTTCTCGTCGCACTTGCAACTGGGCGACAGGGAAGCTGAGACTGTTGTGAGCGTGGTGAAGGAGGTGAAGGGGGCGCTGCTTAGCTGGTACGATTCCATCGCTCTCGGAATCCTCCCCGAAGATTTTCCGGCTCAAATCCGACCGCTACGCAGGGAAGAACAGCACACCGGCAACAGCTCCATCAAGTACCCGACCGCCTCGCAGCCACCTCTATCTACGCCCACAGAAGTGATCAGCTGGCCTCATTCCTACGACCCAACGCCACAGCAGCGTGCGGGGCACGCTGCTGCTGTGATCAAGGCCTTTCCCAGCGTCTTCGAAGCAAAGGAAGGTTTACGTGCAATGGCTGGTGGATCCATGGCCATCGAGTTGACAGACGACGCTCGACCCTTCGCCGTAACAGCATCTCGTACAATCCCTTACAATTGGCGTGAAGAAATTAAGAGCCAGTTGGAAGAGCTGCTTAACAAGGGAATCATCGAGAGTGTGGACTACCCTACGGCATGGTGCCACCCCATCGTGCCTGTCCCAAAAAAGACATCTGGTGTAAGGCTGTGTGTTGACCTGACACGACTCAACCGTTACGTGAAGAGGCCCGTGTATCCAGTGCGCTCACCTCATGACGCCATCGCCTCGATCGGGACCGGAGCAGTTTGGTTCACCACTCTTGATGCCAAGATGGGGTATTTTCAAGTCCCCATTAGAGAAGAAGACCAGGATTTAACCTGCTTCATAACACCTTGGGGTCGGTACAAGTTTCGGCGAGCGGTTATGGGTCTCGTCTCGTCTGGAGACGAGTATAACCGTCGAGGAGACCAAGCTCTCGGCGACATACCTAACACCATCAAGATCGTGGACGACATCCTGGCCTATGACTCCACCTACAGTGCGCACTTAGCCCATGTCATTCAGATTGTGCGGCGGTGTGACCAGCACGGCATCACTCTCAACCCACAGAAGTTTACATTCGCGGAAAGAGTGGTAGATTACTGTGGTTACTCTGTTTCTGGACAAGGCTACACGACAGACTCAAAGAAAGTTAAGGCAATCTCTGACTTCCCACGACCACAGCACATCACCGACTTACGATCATTCATGGGTCTTACAAACCAGCTTGGAAGCTTTTCTCCTGCTGTGGCTGCAGCTGCACAACCCCTCAGAGATCTCTTACGCCCGAAGAACAGTTGGTGCTGGTCTCCTAACCATGAAGAGGCGTTTGAGAAGGTGAAACAGTGTCTCGTCAGCCCACCTGTCTTGGCATACTTCGACCCATCATTACCAACGATGCTACAGACTGACGCCTCAAGGATGCACGGATTTGGATTCGTTCTCCTGCAGAAGCACAGTGACCAGTGGAAGATGGTGCAATGCGGGTCAAGATTTGTTACAGACACAGAGAGCCGCTATGCAGTAATAGAGTTGGAAATGGCTGCAATCGTCTGGGCAGTCAGGAAATGTGGCACCTACCTGAAAGGACTCCCTCACTTCGATCTAGTGCTCGACCACCGCCCGCTGATACCTCTCCTCAATAGCAAGTTGTTGGGAGAAATAGAGAACCTGCGGCTGCAGCGCATGAGGGAGAAGCTTGCTCAGTATTCTTTCACAGCAAGCTGGCAAAAGGGATCGACACACTGTGTGCCCGACGCCCTCTCACGTGCTCCAGTACAGGACCCAGTGGAGGAAGAGGATGCTGCTACTTCTGGTGACCTCGACCCTCTCCACTCAGCGGTCATCTCAGCGTTATCTGCCACCAATGAGGACGGCGTCCGCTTAGCACCACTCCAGGATCAGACTGTGGAAATGGTACGTGCCGCAGCAGCAAGAGACGGGGAGTACTGCTTGCTCAAGAACGTCATCATCGAGGGCTTCCCTGATCATTGCCACGACCTCGATCACCGCTTGCGTACGTACTGGCCGGTGCGCAGTCTGCTGGCCGTAGACGACGACCTGGTGGTTTACGGGCCGAGGCTTCTTATTCCTCACAGCCTCCGCCGAGAAACACTAGAGCGACTCCATGACAGTCATCAGGGGATGGAGCGCACCAAGCGACGGGCCCGACAAACGGTGTACTGGCCTGGTATGGACAGAGACGTTGAGAACGTCGTTTCTGGATGCTCACTATGCCGTCCACTCCTACCAAGCCAAGCCAACGAACCTCTCTGGCAGGACACGGACACACCCAGCAGGGTGTTTGAGTCAGTTTCTGCAGACTACTTCCACGCAGCAGGCCGTACATACCTCGTGTATGTAGATCGCTTGTCTGGGTGGCCTCACGTGTCTGCATGCTCACGTCCAGCATCGGCTGATCAGCTCGTTCGTGTCCTTCGGGGTGTGTTCGCCGACACGGGCGTGCCTGTTCTCCTGAGGACTGACGGTGGACCGCAGTTCACTTCTTCATCGGTACGGCGCTTCCTGGCTCGATGGGGGGTGGAGCATCGTGTATCTTCACCTCATTATCCACGCTCCAATGGTCACGCCGAGGCAGCGGTCAAGTCCGTGAAGAAGCTGATCCTCACGACCACACAGCAGGGACACCTGGACGAGGATGCGTTCGCTCGCGGGTTGCTGGAACTGCGCAACACTCCGAGGGCGGAAGGGCGATCACCAGCACAAGTCCTCTTCGGTCATCCTATGAGGTCCTGTGTCCCGGCTCATCATCGCTCATACGCTCAGCAGTGGCAGCGCGCTGCTGATGAGTGCGACGCCAAGGCAGAGCGACTGAGGAAGAAAGCGAAACTTCGCCACGACGCGTCCGCCCGTACTCTTCCTCTCCTGCACCTCGGTGGCCACGTCGACGTTCAAGATCACACGACAGGCCTCTGGGATCGCCTGGGTGTCATCGTGGCTGTTGGGCGAAGGAGAGACTACCTCATCAAGATGGGCAGCGGTCGCGTGATGTGGCGTAATAGAAGACACCTACGCCCACACAGACCTCTTGCTCCCCTTCCTGTCGAGCAGCACACCGCTCATGGCGGTGCAGCGCTTCAGCATCAGGGTCACGAGGAACACCACCATCCCGGCAGCCCGGAGCATCAGGGTAACGGGGTACACCGTGGCCGAGAGCAACCAGAGCGTCGAAGCAGCCGACAGCGTAGGGAGCCGAGACGACTGCAGGTGCGGTGGCACCGTAGCACCTACGATTAGTCGTACGTGTTCATTGTACGCTGTGTTTGTTTTGTGTATATGTACCGTGTTTTCTGTACTTCAATCATTGTAACTTTGTTTCATGTGTTACGGTAGCCATAACAAAGATAAGGAATCTTCCTTATGTCTCGGGGGAGGTGTGTGGTTGTTAGCTAGTTGTGTGAACGAGTGAATGAGCGAGACTTGTGTGAGGCATGAATACGTGTATGAGTGAACGAGCTAGGCTTCAGTCATAAGTGTTAAGTTGAAGTGCGCGGCCTGGCGCCGGGAGATCACCTACCTCCAGCCTTCTGTTCACACCTTCTGTGAATAAACACCTGCACTGTTACCTGCGTTTCCTGTGCCCCTGCTGGTCAAGAGTCGAACATATTTAATGAGAGAAAACAGAATGATGAATTTAATCAAACCTAAGCTAACCTAGGGGCACCACTACGTATTTTTATTTATGCCTCCACGTCCAGTATTTTCTGCACTACCACACCTCTCCCTCTCTCTCTCCCTCCCCTCTCCCTCTCCCTTTCTCTCTCTCTCCTCTCTCCCTTACACTCCTAGTCGGTTCCATTTTTATTTCAAACCCAGTAATACTCAGACTATTATTTTCTATCCGTGGTATTTTAACGGGGTATATTTCCATATCGTGACTTTTCAACGCCGCAGATAAATGGATTAAAGCGTGGATGGCCACAAATAGAGTTTCTCGACGAAGGGACGGACTGAGTTTAATATACGAGTGTGTATTTCTGTTTTTTACTTCGTGTGTGTGTGTGTGTGTGTGTGTGTGTGTGTGTGTGTGTGTGTGTGTAGGAGTGGGGTATGTGTATATATATAATTTCACCTTATGTAAATACTATACTTTTTCCCCATGTGTTTATATTATTCCTGATGTTAAAAGTAATATGTCTTTCTTTTTGTGTGTGTATGTGAGTAGGCGTCTCCATTGAAGTTATAAGAGAAACCATATACTCTTAAGTGAGAGAATAACGTTTTTTCTCACTAACTTCTAAAACGAGGTTATAAAAAGTATGGATATTGTGATACTCTTGTTAATAACCACCTTGTAGTCTCCTTGATGGCGCTAAAAAGCCAGACAGTATTTGTTTCCAGTGAGCGTGAGAGTTGGAGTGGAAAGGAGAAGAAGAGCATCAGGTATATGGCCACTCTAGGTGTAATTAATTAGTCAGGAGAACTTTGCGTGTCTCTGGTGAAAGAACGGGAAGGTCTTAGTATGATAGCGTCGAGATATAAAGGTGGAGAGTCTGCTGCAAGTTAGAAGATATACTTTTAATATTTTATGAAGGGGAAACGCTGGAAATAAAGAAGTAAAAAGGCTCTCACAACTTTCTATTAAAGGAGGAAGAACTGTGTCCACAGGGATGTTAGAAAATGAAAGGGCATGTATCTAACTTTTTTTTATTTATGAGGTAGTGCTGCTGGAACAGTAAAAGTATAAAGATGTCATCAACTTATATGCTTAACATAAATAAAAGAAAGAAAACCCTAAATTTACTTTTTAGGAGAAGGTGCCACTGCGATGTTAAAAGAAAAGGTAATGAGGATGTGAACTAAAAATATACTGAGTATGAAAAATTTTCCGTGTTTTTATGCAGAAGTGGAAGATAGAAAACGGTAAGAAAAGGCATGATTTTAAACCCAGCAGGGAAAACGTAACAAAACTTAACAGGAAAAAAGAAATAAATACAGCGAAGACGTGAACTTGAAATATACATAGTAGGAGAAAAGTGTCCTTCATTCTTTTATACAGAAGTGGAAGGTGCTATTTGGTCGGTAAGAAAAAATTATGAACTTAGACACAGCGGGGAAACCGTGAAGAAAAACGTGTGCTTTTCTACAGAAGTTGGCAGCGGTAGATTGACGATAAATAAACAGCGGAAGAAACTCAAAAGGTACTTAGGAAAGGAAACAAAAGTCCTGCAAAAAAAGGGTTCTTGTCAGAGAGAGAGAGAGAGAGAGAGAGAGAGAGAGAGAGAGAGAGAGAGAGAGAGAGAGAGAGAGAATGATTAGTTAAATGGTACTGGAGTTCAAAAACTACTTTGGAAAATAAAGAAAAAGCTGAAAAAGAAATCAACTTGTCATTTTTTTATACTCCCAGAGTGGAAGAGGAACTATATTGAGATTTATTGGTCACGTGTTGAGAGATTCCCCCTAAAAATGTAGAGATGTAAGTGGATTGCCGATATAAATGGAAAGAAATCCAGCAAATACCAAATATATAATAAATGTAAAAGGTTTTCTTTCGCGAAAGAAAAAAAAAAAAAAAAATATATATATATATATATATATATATATATATATATATATATATATATATATATATATATATATATATATATATATATATATATATATATATATATATATATATATATATATATATATTCACAATTATTTGAATAGTGAAACACGGAAACTGAAAAGTACCGAAAAAGGCGTCCTCTGTGAAAGATGGGAGATAAAAGGAATGATTGAGGTGATTTGTGACTTCTTAAAGAAATCTCCTTAAAAACTAGTGATGTTGAATTAAAAAAAAAAAAGGAAAATAAATACATAATTTATTGAAAAGAAAAACATCAGAATAAAAGGGAAAATGCAGTCCCTGTTAAAAAGTAATACTCACCTAAAAACAAAGCACTGGAATGAAAGAGGAATAATACAAATTTATTAATGGTATTTTAAAGGTCCCACGAAAAAGTGACGTGTCGAGTGGAATGAAGAAATACGTAAAGTTAAAACAAATTAACAGAAAAAACAGTACATTTCCTTTTAGAAAACAGTAGGTAATGACGAAAGAGGAAGACTAAAGATTTATTAGTAACATTTTTAAGCAACCCAACCCTCTAAAAAGAAAAAAAAAAAGAAAAAAAAATAAAGAACGGATGGGGAATTAAAATGGGCTGGAAAATAAGATAGAAAGTAAAAGCAGCTATTAAATTAAGGGATGAAAAATAAGACGCACCTTTACTGAAATAATGATAACGAATGAATAGATAAATTATAAACAAAAATAAAAAAAACTATTACGTGTTAATTGTTAACAGAAGATTACTTAAAAACGTGAAGCGCAAATACGGAGGTTAGCGGAATAAAGAAAGTAAGTCCCCCTTTTGGGAAAAAAGAAAAAAAAAACAGAATAGTAGGGAGCCTCCTGATTGTATAAGTGATGGGGTCATGTGGGGCGATTCAGCTGACCTATGAGGTGATTCCACAGGCGACCCCTCATTCTGGGTACACATACACACACACACACACACACACACACACACACACACACACACACACAGCCAGGGTGTTGCAATGGTTATAATGTTTAGCTTCAGGGATTTTAGCGTGAGATATGTGCGTCTGTGTGTGTTTACTTGTGTGTGTGTGTGTGTGTGTGTGTGTGTGTGTGTGTGTGTGTGTGTGCGTGCTATAAAGTTAATATTCTTCGCCAACATTTCATCCACAAAATGCTGCCAAAAATAATTTCACAGTGATGTATTATGTTAAAGCTCAAGTTAGATTATGTTATATTAAGTTAGGATGGGTAAAATTTCATCATATGGGGAATTACTTTGGGTGGTACTGTAATGGAGCTTACTTGGATGGAATATTCATACCTGTGGCAACTCCCTGTAAACTGAAAGATAATCACAACCCGCTTGTTAATGTTGACGATGTTATCACCATAGTGATATTCCTCGTATTTACCACTTGTATCTAGACTTCCGTTGATCAATAAGCATCTATCTGTATATCGGTGTGTGTGTGTGTGTGTGTGTGTGTGTGTGTGTGTGTGTAACTCACTCGTTCACCCTCGCGTACACCGAAGGCTGGATAATCTTACACAACAAACTTAGTTCCAAGAGCGATAGTTACCGATATCTTTCCTGCGAGGAGTTGATGGAGTCGATATTAAAGTTTGGAAAAGTTATATTAATAGACGGACATTCAGGCTGACATGGACGGGGAGGGACAGACAGACGGACAGACAGATTTAGTGACGCATTCCATTTTGACGGAAAACATTGGACATGAATTCAATAAAGGTTAATTTCCAGTGACAACGAGTTATGATTTGACCGCAAACAACAAACGAGGAAGAGAGAGAGAGAGAGAGAGAGAGAGAGAGAGAGAGAGAGAGAGAGAGAGAGAGAGAGAGAGAGAGAGAGAGAGAGATACAACACCAACAAAGGTTCGAAATAGAATAATACTGTAATGAAATATGATAAGAAAAAAAGCGAAATAAATAGGAAGTTATCACAAAATAGAAACAAAGAAGAAAAATAATCGAACTTATAAACGAGAGGGAGAGAGAAAAAAAAGAAGGATAAAGACAGACACACAAAGAAACAACACCGCGAAAAACCTGAACCTGAATCACAAAAGGAAGAAAGACAGAATTAAAGAATATTAGAACAACATGGAATAGAAAAGAGGATATAACAAATGATAAACGAAAAACGGAAGAGAAAGAAAAGGATAGAGACAGACAGACAAAGAAATAGCACCAACAGCACTAACAAAGAACTGGAACTGAATATCAATAGAAAGAAACGTAACAGGAATATAGAGAAGAGAAAATTTGAACGAAATAGAAATACAAAGAAAAAATTATAAATAAAACAATATACAAGAAGGACAGAGAAAGAGAACAGAGACAGACAAAGAAACACCAATAAAAAATTGAAACCGAATAACAATAAAAAAAAATTAGGATAAAGTAGGAAAATAAAAATGAAGGAACAAAAAAATAATATACGATGGAGAGAGAGAGGAAGAGTAGGACAAACACACACAGGGACAAAGAAACACCGCCATAAAAGAAAGAAAAAACATTAAAGAAAAATAATAGAAAAATAAAAGATAGAAGACTAGAACCAAATAAAAATAAGGAATAAAAAAATGAATAATAATAACAATAAACAGGGAAAAGAGATATAGAGAGAAGGAAATAGAGAAAAAAAGACAGAAACAAACAACACCAACAAAGGATCGAAACTAAATAACAATAAAATAAAATAAAATTGAAAAAAGGGAAATAAGACCAAAAGTACAAATAAAAAAAATAAAAAAAAGGGAGATACAGAAGTGAATGACGATGAAATTGGGCAAGAGAAATGTGTGTTTCATCCTCACATGATGACAACATTTGGAATTGCTTGACGCAAATCACCGTGACTATGGGGCGGCTATTACCGCCACATGAACGGCCGGGCGAGAAGGGAAGCCATTTTTAAAGAGCGAGAAGTAGCAGTGTCGATCAAAATCTTGTGCTTTAGGATGAGCGTGTATTTTTTTTTTTTTTTGTATTTTATTTATTTTTTTCATTTCCATATATTTTCTTTCCGTTTTCTTGCTCTCTGCGTTCTTTCGTTTTATAACTATTTTATTGAGGTTCATTTGTTTTTATCATGTTTACTTACGTTTTGCTTTTAATGTGTATGTATATTTTCATGTACATTTCAGGTACACACACATACCATCCCTTCGTACATTTGCATACACATGTAAACCCGTTATTTCCTTGTCGTGTCCACATTGACATGCACACCACCACGTTCACAAAGCGCCACTCATACCGTGCACACCTTTTCATGTACGAACCGTGTACACTTACTCTTTAAGGCCCCCGTGATAGGTATACACGCCATGTCACTCTCCCTTTTTATTCTACGAGTGAAGGGAGTCGATGAAGGGTCAATGGCACAAAATGGGAGGAAAAAAAATCTAATATTTCCGCTCCCATAAAGAAAATGTTAAACAGTTGTCTCGATATACTTCTCTTGAAATAGTTCAGTTTATAGTTACGGGGAAAACGTAAATAATTAAAGTAATGTAATAGTAACAATACAATCATGGCCGCTGTAAATCGTTGGATGGATGGAAAACAAAAACATGCAGAGTAATAGTAATAATAACAGTACAGTCATGGTTAATTTGGGCCAAAAGAAAGAGAAAAATAGGAACAGGGAGAGTAGAAGAGTAACAACAGTACAATCGTGGTCAGTTGAGTAACCTGCCACACTTATTCTCACTGTGTTTACCATTTTGGCTCAGTCTCCATCCCTCTGATATGCATAGAACCAGTTAAGCTTAGTAAAGAGACAATCAGCAGACCAGAAGACAATCCTAAAAAAAAAAAAAAAAAAAAAAAAGACATTGAGAGTGAATACATCATGTCACTCAACTACACTACTACTCATAGACAGACAAGTACAGTCACCATCAAAAGTCGTATAATCTTCCACACTCCTATCCACTGTCAATCGTTTTTCAATCATTAAGTACTCAGATCTGCTAGGAATCCAACAGTTATCAGATTTTGTAAGATTATCAGAGGACTCACGATTGAGGGAAAGCGTGAAACAACAAAGAGTGCAGGTTATTTGACTTTTGACACTCATCTGTAACTGTACACTCACACCTGGGAAAAACTCCGCCCTTTGTCACTTCCTCCTCAGAGCACAGGAGGTAAAACATGTATCCGTGGATTACTCAGCAGTACACACGGACACACGGACACACACGGACAGGCGTAATGCGTACTCTACTTTTTTTTCTCTCTGACGGACGTAAATAAAACTACTGCCTCTTGTATATAGTCATAAAATAAAGAATAACGAGATATATGACTGGAGAGAGACGATGAATAGGAAGATTTACTATGAAAAAGAGTAAAATGTACTATGATAGACAAAAAATAGAGATGCACGACTGTTAAGGGGGGGGAAAAAAACTCGTAAAACTGTTTATTGGTTTTCCTTGTCCTGTGTGGAACCGTTTGGTCACGTATTTGTTTAATTAAGAGAAATTTATATGATAATTTGGTTCTGCTGCAACGACTCCAGTGACCTGATGTACATGAGGAAAAAGGGACGAGGGAGCATAAGGACAAAGGGATGAGGGGATGAGGGAATATGGGACGAGGGCTGGACGGTGAAGACTATGGGGGTATGAGGACGAGGGGACGAAGGAAGGAGGGGACAGAAACAAGGGGTGATGGATACAGGAAAACATGGGAAAAAGGGGACATGGAAACCAGGGGACATTGAAACAAGGGGAGTATGGGAACCAGGAGACTGGGAATGATGGGATGAAGAAATGAGGGGAAATGGAAACGAGGGGATATGGGAGAGAGGGGACACGGATGAGAAGGAATATGTGCATAAACAGACACAAACACATACACAGAAGTTTGTTGCCTCGATTATTACATGCATGTGAGTTAAGTTCATGATGGAAGTTATATACTTGTTTGTTTGTATAGTTACAGTGAGCAGGTGAGTTTGGAGGTAAGCGCGTTCACACACACACACACACACACACACATATACGAGTACACAAACAAAAAAAGAGATAGAAAGGCATTCGTACACACACACACACACACACACACACACACACACACACACACACACACACACACACACACACACACACACACACACACACGCACCTGCGTACGGAAACAAGCAACAAGACAAACAGATTTATTCATGAAGTGCGAGAGAGAAAAGGGAAAAATACACACTGCAATATTTACCTAGAAGTAAGATTTTCCTGCAGTCGTCGAGAGTTTGTATAAATGTGTAAGTACTCTCACTGATTAAATATGATGTACATAGAAGCATTGGCGTCTTGGTTTTACTTATACATTTAAAACATTTATTCATTTTTATCTTCAAATGAGGAAGGCGCACAAAGAGAGAGAGAGAGAGAGAGAGAGAGGAGAGAGAGAGAGAGAGAGAGAGAGAGAGAGAGAGAGAGAGAGAGAGAGAGAGAGAGAGAGAGAGAGACTTGCACACATACAAAAGTAAAATAAAGAATTGATATCAAAGTATTGAAAATAAATATTGACGAGGAAAAAAGTTAAATAATCAACAGTACAATATTGTAAAATCCCCCTTTCTCTCTCTCTCTCTCTCTCTCTCTCTCTCTCTCTCTCTCTCTCTCTCTCTCTCTCTCGCTCTCGCTCTCGCTCCCGCATGTCGCCTCAACAATCACTCAGCTTGGATTTAAGACTCACCAGAGTGTAATTTCCCGTTAAGAGAAAACTTTATTGTTCATTTCCCGACAGTGAGGCGCAGTGACCTCGACAGGCGGGGGGAGGACTGATGGAGGGAGGGGAGGGATGGGGGAGCGGAAGGATGGATGGATGGAGGAAGGGAGGGAGGGAAGTGACGGGAGGAAAGTTGGGTAGGTTGAAGAGAAATGGTGTTTATTTGTACCCTGTATCCTCTGCGGTTGCCTGCTATCCTGTCACATGCGTTTATATATTTTTTAGTCACTCCTCGATGGATGTTGTTAAGCGGCTTACACACACACACACACACACACACTTTTACAATTGGGCCCTGCTTCTAAAGTCTAAACATTTCGTCTCGCCGCTAACACAAACTGCAGTGGAAGTTACTAGAATTTTCAACAGGGTATTTGCATGATTCCAGTGACAGTCAAAGAGTAATTCCGCACCATCAACAGAATAAACATACATGAACACCAGATTAATCATCCCTGTGGCCTTTGTAAACACCCGTGGCGAAAGAACAAAGCATTTAAGAATTCGAATACAGTAAGCTGGTGAATCCGGTTTGAAAGAGGAGAAGAGGAGGGGAGAAAGAAGAGAGAGGCGTGGACGTGGAGGATGGAGGAGCAGGAAGGAGTTTGAGAGGAAGAGTAAGCGGGAACAAAGTGGTGGGAAAATAGTGGGGAGTGTTTGGGGGAGAGTATGAAAGAGGAACATGTGTAGGAAGAGGGAAGAAAGTGTGTTTTGCGGACACACACACACACATACACACACACACAGAGAGAGAGAGAGAGAGAGAGAGAGAGAGAGAGAGAGAGAGAGAGAGAGAGAGAGAGAGAGAGAGGAGAGAGAGAGAGAGAGAGAGGGTATGGAGAATAGAAAGGGTAGTATGGGAGGGCAGGTGATAATGAAAGGAAAATAGCGTGGAAGATATTGCCAATCTCGTCCATGAATGAAACGGGAAAGATGACCAAGGAAGGGAAAAGAGTGTGTGTGAGAGAGAGAGAGAGAGAGAGAGAGAGAGAGAGAGAGAGAGAGAGAGAGAGAGAGAGAGAGAGAGAGAGAGAGAGAGAGAAATACCAATACCATTCTAGAGTAGGGACAGGAGAGACAGAGAAAAAGTGAGAGAGAGAGAGAGAGAGAGAGAGAGAGAGAGAGAGAGAGAGAGAGGAGAGAGAGAGAGAGAGGGACGCCTTATTCTGAAATATTGCACACAAACTTCTCTCTTTAATCTCTCAGTTCGTGCTTTTTTTCCTTCCCCTCTCCAGCAAACAAAACTTTCGGTGTAAATAAATTTTCGAAGCCTCGCTCGCCCGACCAAGTGACTGACTCGATGCCACTGACTCGGGACTCGGTGACTTGGACTAAGAGAGACCGTTGAATCCTATATATAGCACAGCCTTCCATTCCCCCCTTCCTCCTGTCGCTGGTGGGACGCTCCTTCCTCCCTCCTTCCTCCTCCCCCCTCCTGCACCGCCCTAGGATTCTACAGGAGGATATTGAAGGAGGGAATAGTGAGGAAAGGCTGTAGAGAAAGCAATTGCTTTTACCCACATCCTCTCCATTTCCTCTTTTGATGTCCTAAGCTCTTCAAATATTTTCAATTACTCTTTTCTATTTTCTGTTTCATCTCGCCTTCGTTTAAGAGGTTTTCATCTCTCAAAGTTTTTTTTTCTATTTCCTCCACTTATTTTTTTCTTTCCTAGTCGTTTTTTTCGCAGTTTTACGGTTTTCTCCCAATCTTCTCTCCCACCATTGACTTCCTTCCTGCCTTCCACCTCTTCATACTCCTCTTCCTCCTCCTCCTCCCCCTCTTCCTCTTTCTTTAACCTTCCTTTCTTCTCTTTATTTGCTTTCACCCTGTTCCTCCGTCCTTTCCTCCCACTCCTTTTTCTCCTCCTCCTCCTCCTCCTCCTCTTGCAGCATGGGTTCCATAGTGGGTAAAAATTCATTTAGGAGGTAATCTTGCTGCTGGTGAGGTCATTAAACACGAGGACGTGAGTGACTGGAACTGTGGATGGCGTGACTGTGTGTGTGTGTGTGTGTGTGTGTGTGTGTGTGTGTGCGTGGTAATAGCTCTCTTTATCCATCTTATCCTCTCGTCCATTCAAGTGTATCTCCTCAGTAAACTTAGCTCAGAGTTACACACACACACACACACACACACACACACACACACACACACACACACACACACACACACACACACACACAGGGTCCTTTTACTCTTATTTTTCCTACCAGTCCGTTTTCCTCCTTCCTTCACAACCTCCCACCCACCCTTCACTCCTTTCCTTCATGCTTTCCTTCCTTCCCTCCTTCCGTCTTTCGTTCCTTCTTTCACGTTCCGGCATTTTCAGAAGTATTTTTTTTTCCTATTGCATCCTCCCATACCTTTCTCGCTCTTTCGTACTCTATTTAATCTCTCTCTCTCTCTCTCTCTCTCTCTCTCTCTCTCTCTCTCTCTCTCTCTCTCTCTCTCTCTCTCTCTCTCTCTCTCTCTCTCTCTCTCTCTCTCTCTCTCTCTCTCTCTCTCTCTCTCTCTCTCTCTCTCTCTCTCTCTCTCTCTCTGCCTGCGGAAGAACATGGACCACCCTCATGTCTGCTTCTTTCTCTCAATTTTGTAATGATCTTTTTTTAGTACACACACACACACACACACACACACACACACACACACACACACACACACACACACACACACACACACACACACACACACACACACACACACACACACACGTACCTTGGGCGGCACATACATATCAAAACCAAGATTACCCGGAGCAGACATTCGCCTGGCACACATCGGGCCACGCGGGTTGATAATGAGGTAGTTAGCGAGCCCCTTAACCCCCAAACCCCCGTTGCCCTCCGGTTCCTCTCATCGCCCCCTGTGCTACCTTCGCCGCCGCCTGCTCCGTCCCCCCTTTCACCCCTCTGAACAAGCAATAAGCGAGCGCAAGGCCACGTAGACGTAGGTAGTAGTTAGCGACGCAGGAAAGCTAGATGAACTCAATTTCCCCGGGAAATCAACAGGAACTGTGCCAGGTTTTCGGATCCAAATTCCGCGACGCCCCGCCGTGAGGAATCCGGTGCGTGTCTGGCGATCCCGGCGCGGAAGCTGTGCCGCCAGGGTGACTCAGAGGCGGTGACGCGGTCTTCCGTGTCCCGCCGTCACGTATACTGACAAGGAAGCCACGTATTCTGTCTGTTGTGATACAAAAGATGTCGCTTGCAAGACTGAGGGCGACAAACACGAACGCGTAAATTACCCAACATAAGCCACAACCCAAAAAAAAGAGGTCAGGAAAACAATCGATCTTTGCCACAGCCATTACGGTACACGCGACTCCCTCATGATTGCATAAACCGACGTTTGTAAGCCAAAGAATTGGGCAACAGAAACTCTAGGACTGAGGAGAAATGGAGCACAGGTCATGAAGTAGAATTAAGATGGTTGTGTTTTCCTATAAAGAAATCCTATAAGAAAAAAGTTAAAAGACAGCTTGCAGCATCCAGGAGAGCGCGAGACAATGCAGTTTTCAGGAGACACCTACATGCAGCAAACCAGTGACATCCCCGTGATCCGTCGCAAGTTCCTCAAGAAAGGGAGACTGGTGGGCAGCGGCAATTTTGCTGACGTGTATAAAGGAAGGCTAGCACTTTCACGCCACCAGATAGTGCATGTGGCGGTGAAGGAGCCGGTGAACGAGGCCGAGAAGCTGGCATGGACTGCCTAGGAGGCGTGGGTGCTGCACGAGCTGAAGGGCGTGGAGGGTGTTCCCAAGCTGTACGGCGTGACGGACGCAACGCCCCCTGCCCTTGTCATGGGCCTGTGTGGGGGCGTGTTGCTCCAGACGCTGTGGGAGAGTGGAGAGGTGGAGATATGCCTACTGGCCCCTGTTGAAGCTGTGCAGCACAGTGCGACGCCTTCACGCCCGCGGCGTCACTCACGGCGACATCCACAAAAGGAACGTGATGGTGGACGTGAGCGACGAGGGCGAGGGCGAGGTGGAGGCCACGCTGCTGGACTTCGGTCTGGCGGAGCTATACACGGACCGCCGCCCGGCAGTTGGACGATATCAAGGAGATGGTGACCACGGCGGTGCAAGTCCTCGCCTTGAGTAGGAAGCTGTGTGACGTGCGCTGCAGCCTGCAGGGCGCGGCAGACCTGGACATTGTAGAGATTTTGCTCGCCGAGGCACTCAGGATACACCAAGCGGCATCTGACTGAACACTGAAATTTTGATATTTCACTACAGAAAAGACTGGGAGAAATTAACATCATTTTAGGGAGAAATTAACGTCATTTTAATGTTACCCTCCCCACAGACCTCAGAAGGTCACTCGTAACTTTTTGGCTAGAAATGTAATACAATATTGAAGAATATCAAATGAGGTAGTAATGTTTTGGTGGTCCCAGCGGAGACTCGCTGATAGCTCGTGTCACATTAAAATTACACTAGTACACAGAATAGTCAATGCATAAGAGCTTGAAGAAGAAACAACAAGTGTGGAGACACTATGAGAGAGATTTGAATTATGTAGGATATGAGCAAACATATGGAAGGTACTGAGTGTGTGGTTTTCTTATAGGAATCTTTGGCTAGAAGGTGAGGAAGGCCTCGACAATTAAGTTCACCTGCCTGGGATACGAATAGACGCCCCATCACCCTTTGTGTCTCTGGAGCCGCGCCTGAACTTCTTGGCGGCCCGAACTGCGAGTCTGAGGCGGTGACACGACCTGGAAAATTGATGAAATATTCAGCTGAGCACCGCACGCAGATGTCTCGCGGTGTCTCCAGGCGGGGCTGCCTTGTGCCGCCCACTGAGTGATGCTGACCCCCCCGCCTCCCCCTCCACTCCCCTCCACTTCCGACATTCTGTGGAAAGTTTCATATTTCATCACAAACGATAACAACGCAAGTAATAGCGGTGATAACGGTGATAATGAGAGTAGGTCTGCTAGTGAAGATAAACGAAAATAATAATCGATAACGATGACGAGGAGTAGGAGGAGTTATGATGATGATAGCGGTAATGACGAAACGAAAGCAGCGATGATAACGATGATAATGAGAGTACGGGTGCTAGTGAGGATAAACGACCCAGATAAAAAAAAAAAAAAGGTAAAGAAGAACCTAAAAACGAACGCGTTCACTGTTCACTTTGATGTGGATGGACTTAATGAAGATAAACCGTTATTGCGTTTAACTCCGCCCTGATGGGAGCTTAAGGCTACACCACCACCGCCACCGCCGCCACACTCATTAAACCCACGCGGCGAGGGGTCTAGTTTAAGGGGGGCAGAGAGGAGCAGCAACCCCCTTATCTCTCTATGGGAGTTTGTGGGGCTAACGAGTCTGAGGAAGGTTTGGTTTCTGGGCACGTTCATTCAGTGCTTCATTGTTTCAGAAGCTCCGGTATTTGTTTTGATACTTGTGGTTGTTTGCTGCGTCAAGTACAGTACTGCCCCCAAGTTCTTCTCGCTTTTCTATCTCCTCTTCCTCCTCCTCTTCTTGCAGCCTTCTCCTGTACTACTCTGCTTTCTCCTGTACTCTCCAGCTAATACTTAGTGCAGAGTAGTTACCTAAACTGCTTAGTCAAGATATTAATGTTTGTTGTTATTTGGTCCTCCTTTGTATTCCTTTGTACTCCTCCTCCTTTCTTTTTTTACTTCTTCTTCTTTGTCCTTATTTTTCTTTGTCCTTCTTCTTCTTCTTCTTCTTCTTCTTCTTCTTCTTCTTCTTCTTCTTCTTCTTCTTCTTCTTCTTCTTCTTCTTCTTCTTCTTCTTCTTCTTCTTCTTCTTCTTCTTCTTCTTCTTCTTCTTCTTCTTCTTCTTCTTCTTCTTCTTCTTCTTCTTCTTCTCTTCTTCTTCTTCTTCTTCTTCTTCTTCTTCTTCTTCTTCTTCTTCTTCTTCTTCTTCTTCTTCTTTTCTTCTTCTTCTTCATCTTCTTCTTCTTCTTCTTCTTCTTCTTCTTCTTCTTCTTCTTCTTCTTCTTCTTCTTCTTCTTCTTCTTCTTCTTCTTCTTCTTCTTCTTCTTCTTCTTCTTCTTCTTCTTCTTCTTCTTCTTCTTCTTCTTCTTCTTCTTCTTCTTCTTCTTCTTCTTCTTCTTCTTCTTCTTCTTCTTCTTCTTCTTCTTCTTCTTCTTCTTCTTCTTCTTCTTCTTCTTCTTCTTCTTCTTCTTCTTCTTCTTCTTCTTCTTCTTCTTCTTCTTCTTCTTCTTCTTCTTCTTCTTCTTCTTCTTTCTTCTTCTTCTTCTTCTTCTTCTTCTTCTTCTTCTTCTTCTTCTTCTTCTTCTTCATTATCCTACGTCTCAAGATTAGATAGCTCAGTTCATCACATTCAGGACAGTTTTGTAATGGGCTCTTTGTTCTTCCTTTGTGTTCTTTTGTGTTTAACTCATATTTTATCTTTCCTTCAGTCATTTTCATACTTAATCTGTGTTATTTATTCTCGTTTAATTTCCTAATGTAATGTATGCTCTTATTTGATTATTCTATTTTTTTTTTCTTAACTTTTCCACTTTATTTTGTTTTTAATATTTTTTTTCCTAGTCGCTTGCTTATTTTTTATTCTCTTAACTTTTATATCTTTTTATCGTGTTTTTTTCTCCCTTTTCCTTTTTCTCTTGTTTATTTTCCTTATTTTTCTCAACACCTACATCTTTTTATCATGTTTTTTTTAATGTTTTTCCTTATTCACTTGTTTCTCCCTCGTGTGTTGTTCCTCTTCAGGTGTTGTTATCCTGTTTTCCTTCCCACATCCATCACACACTGTCTTCCTCTAGTCACTTATTTCCGCCTTTTCCTCCTCTTCCTCCTCCTCCGCCTCCATCTCCCCTTCTTCTGCTGCTCCTGCTCCTCCCTCTTCATCCGTCTGCTTTCGTATCTCCCTCATTCATCACTCGCTCTCCCCTTTACGTTGTGCATTTTTCCCTCTCATCTTCGTCTTTTTAATTCCCCTTTCGTATCGGTTCGCACCATCATTCTCGCGTGCTCCATCACTTCTCTGCTCCCTTGATTATTCTCTGTTTATCTTCTTCCTCCTCCTCCTCCTCCTCCTCCTCCTCCTTTTCCTTTTCTCCACTGGCTCTTCTCGCATATTGCCTCTCGTCTCATCTTCTGTTTCCTTTTTATCTAATACCTCTTGTTATTTTCTGTTCCTTCCACTTACTCCGTTCCTTCATCACTCCTCTGCTATCTTCATTATTTCTCTCCTCTTCCTCCTCTCCACTGTATCCATCTCTTGTATCATCTCTTATCTCTCTCTCTCTCTCTCTCTCTCTCTCTCTCTCTCTCTCCTCTCTCTCTCTCTCTCTCTCTCTCTCCTCTCTCTCTCTCTCTCTCTCTCTCTCTCTCTCTCTCTCTCTCTCCTATACCTTTAATTTCCTATTCCTCTTAAGCTTACTTTTCGTTATCATCGCCGCCATCATGCCATCATCATCATTTCCTTTTTTCCCTCATGTAGTTGGTGCGCTGTTTCCCTCTGCTCGCCGTCTTCCCGGGTCAACACAGAGCGTTACTGTTTACATTAGGAACCGTGCTCGGGCTATCAAAAGTAAGGCAATGGCGGAGGTACGGTTCGGCATAAAAACCTGGACATTTATTCGGTTCCTCTCGACGGCGTCTGGTTCCGTCGCTCCCCGTGTTTACTTTGGGGCTCCGAAGCGACTGTGCGGGACTGTGCGGGCGGTAACTTCCCTTAAGAAAGCCTGATAAAGCCTCTGGTAACAGCTGGGGATAATGCGCGGCAGTACAGCCACACAAACAAAACGATAAGTCTACACACACACACACACACACACACGTACATATGCACACTCGCGGGGGATTCGACGAGCACTACCTGACTAGCCTTGAGCAAAGCCTCCCTCAGGTACTCCTCAGCCCTGCCACTTCTGCATCTGTCTGGCGTGGCAGGCTGACTCTCCGGGGATCTGTGCGAGGAGGAGTGCCTGGCATTCTTCAGGGGCCGTGAACAAGAGTGTGGCGATGTGGAGTTATGTGGGTGTTGCGTTGTGTTACTTGGTATTGTGTGGTGGTTGTGTCTCTCTTGGAATCTCAGCTTAGTTTACGCGAGTGTATTATTTTCGTCCTTCCGCGTATCTGCCTATTGTTTGTTGCTTCCTCCTCATGCTGGCTTCGTTTTCTGTACGGTTCTTTTTCGCTCCCATGTGCCTTGCTGATACTCCCGTTTAAAATTCCTGGTCTTTGGAAACTTAATATTTTTTCTTGTTCTTGTTCGTGAGTGTACGTGACGAAGGAGAGTCAAATTTATATAGCTTTTGTTAGCACGTGTGTCCTATTCATAATATTGGTTCTATGGTGCGTATGGGAGCCCCGATAATTGGTTCACTTGATTGCAACACAATTAAAAACTGCTGCTCTTGGAAAAACACGTCTGCAGTTTCACACCACTCGGCTGTAAGAGGGTATCGAACTGGAGCCGTGAAGTTAAGGAGTTTGTGGCTCGCTTATTTTACCACTGCGCCACTGCTTCTTTAGTGTCATTTTCACCTCACTATCGTATTTCCTCTCCTCGTGCTTCTTGACCGTCATCTCTGTGGTCTGGTGGAGCGTATGGTTCAAATGTCTAAATAAAAGAGACTATTGATACTAATGTGGATTGCAGTGATTCAATTGACTGTCTAGTTTTGTATTATAATTAGATGTGGAGTTTTTTTGTACCTTAAAACTGTGATCAATATATCATCTGTATCTATCTGTCTCTGTGGGGATTCGTGTATGTGTCTATGTGTGTGTGTGTGTGTGTGTATGTGTGTCTTTATCACAGTAACGCATGCTGGAAATATATCACGTGATTGCTAGATGGAGACGAGTACATAGACAACAGGACGTAGAATAGAGGAAAAGTGTGTCAGGTAGACGACACACACACACACACACACACACACACACACACACACACACACACACACACACACACACACACACACAATTAATCTTCTCTCATTCTCATCTCCTTCCTCCTTGTCTTAGCTGCTATCCATCCATCCTCCTCCCTTCTCTCACACATACACTCCGGCGCTCTCTCTCTCTCTCTCTCTCTCTCTCTCTCTCTCTCTCTCTCTCTCTCTCTCTCTCTCTCTCTCTCTCTGATCCCTCCAAATTCTTTCATCCGACCAAAATATCTCCTTTCTCTCTCTTCTCTTTACTTTCTTCTTTCCATCTCTTCTTTATTCATTTCTTTCCTTCTCCATCTTTAAACTATCAATACCTCTCTCTCTCTCTCTCTCTCTCTCTCTCTCTCTCTCTCTCTCTCTCTCTCTCTCTCTCTCTCTCTCTCTCTCTCTCTCTCTCTCTCTCTCTCTCCCTCTCTCATCTCTCTTTACTTCCTTACTCCGTCGTGTCTTTTTCTCCTTTTCTTTCTCTCACTTCCATTATACTCTTTTTTTTTCTCCTCTCCTCCGTAACCTTTCCTTTCCAACATTCTCTTCCTCTCCTCCTCTCCCTCTTCCTCCATCTCCTCTTCCTCCCTCCCTCCCTATCACTCTCCCCCTGACCCTCCCTCGGGAACCTCCACTGAGCCAAGGACAAATTAACGCATCTCGCTCTCCGGACGTGACTTTCTCCGTCATACATCTCGCGCACGGGACGGTAACCTCTGTATTTATTGGAAGAACGAGAGACAGAGGAAATAAACACATGGGTTGATTGTAGAGATAGATTGATAGATATATAGGTAGATAAGATAGATAGATAGCTAGATGACAGATGGATAAAAGACAGAATAGTAGTTAGTAAAATGGAAATAGAGATAGATGATAGATAAAAGAGAGAGAAAAGGTTGACTGAATAGATATATAGAAGATTTACTACTGTAGTTGATAAGTCTGTCCGTTAGTCAGTTACCGATTAATTAGCTTGTTAGAAAGCATTGGACAGATAGATAGATAGACAGATGAATATATAAGTAAATAAATGAATAGATGAGTAAATGCATACACAGATAGATAGATAGATAGGTGGATTGGTAAATAATTTCAGTATTGTCACTCAAGTCAATAAACTATTTTAACTACGGTAGATTAATATTTTTTTTGTATATACACATACATTTTTGTCCTATCTCAGGGGGGAAGGGGTGGCGCGTTTACATATTCTAGACAATGAATATATATTTTTACCCCGAAAGAGCATTCATTTCATTCTGTGCCCATAGTGCCTGTATAAAATGAAGTGAAAAAGATATTAGTGTGCATTAATTTTGAATAAATTTTTAGGAGTAACTTTTAGGATATTTTTACGTTTTTTTTTTATTGTATTCTTTTTTGTGTTATGTAAGAGTTAAGGGGTTGCGTAAGAGTAAGGGGATAAGGGGGGACAAAGAGGAAGTTAAATAAAAAAAAAGGCTCACTGAGGTGCCAGTTCCTAATGTTCTTATATGATATTAGCAAATTTGGTCAATAAAGTATCTATCTATTTATCCATCTATCTATGTATATATCTATCTGTTTGTGTATGTCGGAGGAGAATGCGTATGACGGAAGGGAGAGCATGCGTGTGTGCGTGCATGGATGAGGCAGAACTTGCGCCAATGAGGAGTGCAGACGAGGAAAAGCCTCCAGATCGGGGAACATTAATAATATTATTACTTTATGAGGCGACGCCAGACGTGGGAGCCGCGGCGTCAGACACAACTGTGGCCCGTCGATACTGTGTGTGTGTGTGTGTGTGTGTGGAGGAAGCATCCCTGGCGGCGTGGAGTGATGGCCTGAGCAGCTTTGTGGAGGGTGGGGGGGAAGGATTTGGGTGGGTAGTAAGAAGAGCGAGAGTGAGTGAAGAGAAGCAGGCCGGGGCTGAAAGAGGTGCATGATCGTGGTGGTAGTGGTGGTGGTGATGGCGGTGCTGCGACCTCACGGGTGCGGAAGGTGGACGCCTCGGTGACCGGAACTCAGGACTCAGTGGGATGCATATTTCAGGTGGAATATTGGACCACTCGGACGTGGGGGGCAAATATCGGTTTCTTGAAGGCCGACGAAGATGATTTTTCAGAGAACATGAGGCCGAGAGTCTCTGGGACAAGCCAATATCTATATTTTTAGCGAGATACAAAAGGCAGCCGCTTGGTGCACGACGAAGCAGTTATTGTTTGATGTGTGACTCACAAAGAAGCACTGGACTTTATCGCTCCCGTAAAAAGTAAAGTTAGGGAACGGCAGGGGAGCCTTGAGGCGGCGGGACGCTTCCATCAGGTGGTGGGGTGGGCGCCCTCGCTCACGGCTCCCTCTTGGGCCTCTCATAACTTAACGACCTCGGTAAAGGTGCCGATGGTGAGAGTTCTCCGTATCAGTTTGGTGGATTCGCTCCAGTGCAGGTGAGGGTGCGTTTCCAGGCCGGTAGCTCACCCTGGCGGGTGGGAGGGGCGTCGGCAGGCCGGCGTGTGGAGGGACAAGAACTTTTTATATCTGCCGACGAAAAACATGTCTGGAATATTTTCTAGCTAAAAATTGCAGGTCTTGTCAAGAAGAGGCCCGCCAGGTGCAGGCAGCCTCCCTTCCTCCCCGGTGACCCAGACTGATGGCGGCAATAAATCCTGCCAGGTATAAATCACAACGTAGCTGAGGCGTGTAATTGCAGTTCTCGTGGCGGGCGAGGACAAGACAACGCGGAGGTGACGGCGGCGTCTGTCATCAGCGGCAGGAGGTGTGGTGGGGTATTGACTGCCGCAGCCCCGCGGCGCTGAGTCACACGGCCCCGGAACTGCCATCGTGTTGACATCTCGTTAGTCGGATTATTCGACTCGGGAATTACCCATCTCAGCCGACACCTCCCCCAGGGCCGCTGCTTGTGCCGCGTCCTGCCGCGGTCGCCGCTGCTGGTGTGCAGATCTTTTTATTTAGGTTGTCTTCCCGCAGAGCCTCATTATCCATCTCCTGAGACGTGTCGCCTGGGCTGCCGTCTCGTCAGGCTCGCCCTTCCGAGGTTGAGGCAGTAAACTGCCAAGCCACGAGGAAAAAGGCTCGTAGTAAAACGTGAGCGAGGAGAAGGAGAGCTATTTTATGAAGAAGGTTACGAGAAAACTTACGGAAATCAAGTCACAAAGGAAAGTGACAACGTAGTGTGGAGCGATTGATGGCAACGAAAGGTCCCGTTAGGGCAAGGCGGCACCGTCAGTGGCGAGAATGAAGCAGCAGCAGCAGCAGCAGCGCCAACAACCTGAACATCAGTTCTTGATAGTTTACTTCTGAACCTCTTTCTTCCCACTTCCACCAGTTTGTAAGGTGTTTCTTTACTTTCCCTGGGCGTAGGACAGGTGTGGGAGGAGCAGCATGCACTGTGACGCTGTAAACTCGTGTGTCTTGAGGTGAAGGATGGGACACTAATGGCGGCGTCAGGTGGGAGGTGCCTAAAGGGAGAGCCAGTTAGCCCTGGAGGAGCGGACGGCACCAGCGCAGGCCACAGCGGGTAACGGAGTGCTTGTAACACAGTGATGCTTTGTGTCTGGCGCGGTGGAGCTCCCGCAAGGCGTGGGTGTAGTGTGGAGTCTGAGGCGGCGAGAATGTGTGGCTGTCGATTATCACTTAATCTATTTCAAGAAATTAGATTTTCTATCTAATAATTTTCTTGAATAATATAATCAGAATTGACGTTCGAGTAATTAGTCTGTGATTACGTGCTTGTTATCTCTTGTTGAATAATGTTGCGAGTTACATTTACGCTTTTTCCACGCACTTATATCGCAGCTTGAACGAAGGATTGGTTGGATAATAAAAGGATCCGTATGCCTTAACAGAAAGCAACACTCGTTAAGCTTCTATAATGATGTCTCTTTAATGATCTCTCTCTCCAGTACTGACGCGGCTATATTTGCTTTGATGTTCGTGGACATATTTTCATATCTGTAACAGTTTTAAATAAACTATGTACCTTCTTTTTCACCACAGCCTTCAAAACATTTCTGAGTTGGTAACAGCGTAGTGTTCTTGTTTTTCATATTACAAATAAGTGTTACTGAGATCTGTACCAATGTCACTCGTTAACTTGGTGTTCCGTTTAATCTTTTACGTCTCTTGATGTGTCGCTGTTTGCTGCTTCACTCTCAGGGGTATTAGTGTTTTTTTGGTCTTATCCTCACGAGAGTTTCAGTTTTTGTTGCTGAAGACGTGGGTACTCTCTCTCTCTCTCTCTCTCTCTCTCTCTCTCTCTCTCTCTCTCTCTCTCTCTCTCTCTCTCTCTCTCTCTCTCTCTCTCTCTCTCTCTCTCTCTCTCTCTCTCTCTCTCTCTCTCTCTCTTCGAGTGCGAGGCTTTGTAAGGTTATCCCGCTAATGCCTCGCCAAGGTGCTACAAAAACACTCTGGCGGAAGTTAATCGCCGCAAGATGAGGCGGCAGCGGTCGAGACTCACGTGCCAGGAGTCGACGTGGCGTTAGGGGTGTAAGGTAACTTTTCACCTCTCTGCTAATTATGTTGAGCAGCGGCAGCAGGGTGAAGGGGAGACTTTGTTATTCTCTCAGACTGACGGTAACGTGAGGCGCGGAAGTTTGGACTAAGTTTGCCTCTGAGAGATTACATACAAGCCGACAACCTTGCCTTACCTTGCCTTGCCTTGCCTTGCCTTGCCTTGTCTTGGTCTGGTCTCCTCTCCTTCGTGCTGCTGCGGAAGGCAACACATTTTTCCACCTCCATGTCTCCAAGTCTCGCCTCACGGGGCTGGAGTGAGTAACTGTTAGTATTCCAGCACGTGCATGTTAAATAAGTTGTGCATATCTCGTGCCTCATAATTCTTCAGGCTCAAGAGAAAACACTATACTGTAATCGTACTTGGCGGAAAAATGCTACGTTTTTGTAATTAGAATTCGCTTTCGTGTTGGGAAAAATTTTGTTTTCATTCAGGAGTTAAAGCCGCGTCCTGTGAGAGAGAGGATCTAGCGTTGGGCCGCCTTGATGCCTGCCCTCAGCGCCCTACTAAGCCCTTACTAGCCTTCGAAATAGTTCCCAAATAACGATCTACTAGCCCTGTCCCACTAGCCCCCAACTAGCCGCCCGCCTGCCTCCCCGCGTAGGATTTTGGTTTAAGTTGCTTTGCATTTGTTTGCTTAATGAAATACCGAAATTTTATTCCCTCGGCAAGATTTACACCCAAGCCCCATCGCCCGCACTCGTTGGCGGTGCTGAGTTGTTTGTTTTTACTCTATTCCTTTCACTCCCTCCTTTCGTTTATTTTCCTTGACCTGCTAACCTTTTACGCCCAGATAAATGAAGAGTAACTTTGGTGTTGACAGAAGAAAAAAAGGAGTTAAAGAGGTGTGGCGGAGTGCTGGTGGTGATGTGTCAGAGAGGAGAGAGAGAGGAGAGGAGAGGAGAGGAGAGGAGAGGAGAGGAAAATGAAGGAAAGACTTCAAAACTTGCTACACGGATTAACTTGAATATTTCTCTTCCGGATTACTTTCTGTCCTGCCCGCTACACACACACACACACACACACACACACACACACACACACACACACACACACACACACACACACACACACACACTCTACACAGGGACTATAGGTTGCCTCCCCTTCCACCTTTTGTTGAAGTTCCTCCGCGTCCCAAAGAGTAATGTTGACACAGACCAGAAGTGACAATAGGCCGACCTTTGTGTGGGTGTGTAGGGTGTGTGTGGCCGCGCTTGTCCCCACGGTAATGGACTCCAGGAGAATGGGGGCCTGTCCCTCGTCGCCTATACCACAAAAGGCACGGGGAGGACCATATGCCTTTGATGCTCTTTAGAAACCATGGCGTATAAGGGCGGTGGTAAAAAGTCCGCTTGAAGGAGTAACGAGTGACAACCCTTTTGAACCTTGATGTGTAGTGATAGCAGTGATTCGTTTAGTATAACAAGACGCGTCATTAGGAAAGCAAATGTTAGTGACGCAGGAGGTCTTTCTCGTCATGGGGTCGTTGAGTGGTGCACAGTAAAGGAGAGAATAGCACGGGATAAATGCGTTAAAAAGTAGCTTTATACGTCAATAGGAAAGCAGATATTATTGAAGGAAGAGGTGTTTCTCGTCATGGGGTCGCAGAGTGGTGCTTGATATATGGAAAGAGGAGGGGATAAAAACACATTAAAAAAAGTAGGTTGGCTCGTGGATATGGAGGTGGGGCGCGGCGTCACGGGCTGCTGGGTGCGTGAAGGGTCTGGTTTACCTGTACTGGAGGGGAGCGGCTCACCTGCCCACGCCACCCTCACCTATACCTGAATAAGAAAAAAAAAAAAAAAAAAAAAATCCAAACATTATAAAAGTGCATGAAGTGATTACAGACAGGCAATATACAGGCAGGCATTGGTGGAAATTGAATGCAATCGAGTGAGGAAACTATAAATAGGGATAACGGCCTTTGATCTGCATGAGGCGCAGTTGTGGAGGTATTGGAAGCCGCGCCGGGAGGGTGGTGGAGAGGGCGGTGGATGACGCAGGGGTCGTGTGTCGCTGAGGCTCTGGTTACAGTGAGTGAAGTGAGAGCAAGAAGAGGGAGAGACACAGCATGTAGCATATAATAGAACATAAAGAGGGATTTTAATATTTGAAAACAATGTATTACGTGTATGAGAAAGATGCCTCGTTTTTTTTTTTTTTTTTTTTTTTCAGAACAAGAAAGAGACGACAGCGTGATAAAATGAGGTTAATTTATGAGATAAGAAAATCATGGATGCTGAAGTACGTGTGAAATGCGTGGGAGATTAGAAAATAATGTTTTACGTGTATGAGAAAGATGTCTTGCACTTTCAGAACAAGAAAGAAATGAGAATATAATGAAATAAAGTTAATTTGTGGGAGACGAAAAACTTGGATGTTGAAATACGTGTAAAATATGAAAGAATTAATATACAAACCCTTGTCTAAAGAATATATCCCATTAATGTATGATAAATTATGCTCTTAAGGTGTACTCTGGCTAAGGGTGGCTAAGAGTGGCGGAATGATTGCACGTGTGAGTGAAATAGTAATAGGAGTCACTGAGGAGGAATGAAAGGTCCCGAGAATGAAAGGCCGAGGGTCAGCCAAGGGGAGGGCGGCGCCACAATACCCCTGCTCCCCAAACTTTGGCCAGTAATTAGAAACGCCTTAGGCCTCGTCAGGGGTGTTTTCAAAGACCGCAGAGATGACTAGTTAGGTTTTTTGTAGGTCTCTTTCCCTATTGGTTGTGTAGATTGCTTGTTAAATTATTACTAAAACATTTGAAATACCTTTGAAACTCCAATAACTCTCTGTACGAACTGGTGAACTCCTCAGTCCAGCAGCATCTTTATATTCTTAATTACGTTACGATGAAATGGATTAATGAAGGTCTCTCAACAATCAGTGACCTGAAGTTGGATCTATTCATATTCTCGGTTAAAAATTAAGACTGAAATCATAAAACACTTTTGAAACTCCTCTTAATCTTCTCAATCGGTTGCGTCTTTATGTTCGTAGTTTGTTTGCTATCAAATGGTATTATAAAGTTTTGTAACAGGTCTCTAACAATCACTGAGTTAGTGTTGTATGTATTAATATCTGGAAATACTAGAATCACGAAAAAGAAAATCTTGAAACCCCAATAACCTCCTTAATTTGACACAGAGAGAGAGAGAGAGAGAGAGAGAGAGAGAGAGAGAGAGAGAGAGAGAGAGAGAGAGAACAAAATAACAACCCTAAATGAAGCAAAGTTTGTTTCATTTAAATTCCTGGCACAAACAGTTTTGCGAGAGAGTGTTTATGACGTGTGAAGGGCAAGGATCTCAAACTGACGTGCATAGGAGAACGAGCGAGAGGGAAAGGAGCAGTTCAGGCAGAGGCAGGGGGTAATAATTAATGCAGCGAATACAGTGAGTGGCAGCAGCAAGGGTGAGCTAATGGAAAGGGAAGCCGTAGAAGAGGAGAAAGACGCAGAGAAAGACGGATAGAGAGAGACACGAGAGAGGGACGAAATGGAAATAAAAGGTATGATAAAGTAAGGGTAAAGAGGATGGTGATAACCCAGAGCAAGGGAGGATGAGGAGAGGAAGGGAAAACAGAGTAACCACCACCTGTCAGGCTTAGATGTTCCACAGGAAGGAAAGGAGTTGGATAATTGAGGGATAATGAGCTTATGAGATGTTTGTATCTTAATAACGAGCGGGAGTTTTCTTGTTTGTTCCTTGGTACCTCGTAGATTGAGAGAGAGAGAGAGAGAGAGAGAGAGAGAGAGAGAGAGAGAGAGAGAGAGAGAGAGAGAGAGAGAGAGAGAGAGAGAGAGCACCTAGAAAACACAAAAGGCATGTAGATTTCAACATTTATTTCACCTAATTGTTAAGAAGAGACCGTATGTAACGCTTCTCCAGCTTATAATGATAGCACATGCAGTTTTCCTCCTCACATCTACATAAAATACAACAATACACCACATTTTCACACACTTTCCCTTTCACACCTTCACTTCACTGACTAACCCAGGTACGCTTTTTCTCTCAAGGCAAGCGAACCCGTATTAGTGAGTAAATTGTTTTTCGCGTTATATTCACCGTGGGCCGTAAAATCCACGTAATATCCGAAGTAATTAGTATGCTCGGCGCAGGATTTTCGTGAACGTGAATTATTTATTGGTTAATTAGAAATATGCTGCCCAGTTTTGTCATCACTCTCCGCTATGAATTTTCCTCGTTTGTTGAGTTTTTACTGGTTTGATTTGTGTTTTTAATGCTCGATGTCTCTTGCTTTCTGCGTTCTCTCTGAGTATTAATGAATTGATACATCCGTGTTCTCGTGTTAAGGTGAATGTTACATGGGGTGGAACGAGGGACGGAACATGTTAATAAAGGGGAGGAATGACTAGAATTGTCAGATTAGTTACAGTGGTATTAGTGATATTAATGATGATAATAGTGGTCATGATGATGATGATGATGATGATGATAATAATAATAATAATAATAATAATAATAATAATAATAATAATAATAATAATAATAACAATGGAGGAAAAGGAAAGAAAAGCAGGAAAAAAGTAAAAAAAAGAAAAGCAGCAGCAAAAGCAGAATAAAAGAAAAAGAAGTAGCGAAGAAGAAAATAAGTCGAAGAAAGAAAAAAAATTCAAAGAAGTAAAAGAGGAGGAAAAGAAAGAAAAACAAAACAAAACAAGAACCACCACCAGAAACAACCAAAACCAAAACTAAGACCAGTCATCAACCGCACATTACCCTCACCACCTCAACTGCATCACAAAACTACACGCCCATTAATACCGTAAAACTCCAACGTGACAGTTTCAGGTAAAGGTGTTCCTGAAGCGTGGGCAGAAAGACTCAGCATCTCCCAGCCACGTCAGCACGAGTCACAGGTGCGAGAGGTGCAGCCAAACAGGAAAGTGGGACACGAGAGACAAACTTGCGCCATTTCACACATTTGTCCTCCACTTGGCTGGCTAACTCAATTGGTACAGTTTTTTTTTTTTTCCTGCAAGGTGTGTTCCTTCGATTGCTAGACTGACACGTGGGTTGATAGACTGATAGATAAATAGATAGTTAGGGAATGGATAGATAGATGGATTGATTAATAGATAGATGAATAAAGGAACAGATAGACATACATAAACATATGGATAGATTAATTGACTGACTAATTACTAAATAGACAAGTAGATAGGTAGGTAGGTAAGAGAGAGAGAGAGAGAGAGAGAGAGAGAGAGAGAGAGAGAGAGAGAGAGAGAGAGAGAGAGAGAGAGAGAGAGACTTGGGCAATGAGGAAGTAAGGCAAGGTAAAAAAAAAAAAAAAAAAGAGAGAGAGAGAGAGAGAAAGGTCAAGACAGAAACGAGGGAGGATCAGGTGGAGGCAAGACGAAATGAGGCAGGAAGAGAGGGAGGCGGACCAGGAAATTCAGGCCCAACCCTCACTTGGCATTTAGACAAAGAATATTTCACAGTCAAAGAGAAAGGAGAAAGAGTGAAGTCAAATGGAAGTTAGTAAGTAAAGTGTTCATATTTCCCGCTTGGCTTTCTGGTAATGGTAATAATGTAAATGGTAGTAACAAATTTATACGAAAATATCAGATTCTCTCTCTCTCTCTCTCTCTCTCTCTCTCTCTCTCTCTCTCTCTCTCTCTCTCTCTCTCTCTCTCTCTCTCTCTCTCTCTCTCTCTCTCTCTCTCTCTCTCTCTCTCTCTCTCTCTCTCTCTCTCTCTCTCTCTCTCTCTCTCTCTCTCTCTCTCATTATCCCTTCTCCGCTGAGGCCACCAGGCAAGAGAAACAAGAGACGAGAGAGGTAAGCGAATTATTGATAAACTTAAGTGCATGTTAGCGAGGAAGGGGAGAGAGAGAGAGAGAGAGAGAGAGAGAGAGAGAGAGAGAGAGAGAGAGAGAGAGAGAGAGAGAGAGAGAGAGAGAGAGAGAGAGAGAGTTTAATTGTTGCATTATTGTTATTACCATTATAGTTTCAGGATTAATTATTTGTTTTGAAATGTAAAACCAAGAATGATTAGGTATTTGTGCTTGTAAACAATAGATTGCAACAAATATTTGCTCTCTCATTACTCTCAAGTATTTATTAATCATAATTGGAGGCTGCGCAGTTTTATTTTATGCACCCTGATTGAATTTCTGAATGCTCGTGACGCTTAGTAATTGCAAATGTGGAAGACAATTTAAAGAGGATGAAAGGACACAAGCTTATGATGGTTAGATGAAGTAAAGGGGAAGTTATGAAAGGAAGTCTTAAGGAGAAGGAACAAAAAAAGGATGGAAGGGATGTGGATGCGTCAAATGTGATTGGAAGAAACAGGAAGAAAAGGAAGACAGGGCATGCATGACTGAAGATGCGAAAAAAGGAAGGAGGTTAAGGGAAGAAAAGAGGTTATAAGAGAATGTTTAGAAAGAAAAAAGAAGTAAGGAAAGTTAATTCAGAAAGGGAAGGAAGACAGAACGTGGAGGAGTGAAGATGTGAATAAAGGAAGGAGGGTAGAAATAAAGTGAGGTTATGAAAAGGGAATCGAGGGAGAAGAACGAAGGGAAGAAAGGAAACGAATGAAGGAAAAAGTGATTTTAAGAGGCAGAAAAAAAAAGTAAAACAAGGTCTGGATGAGTAAAGATTATATCAAAGGAAAGAGAGGCAAAAAAAAAAAAAAAGAAAATGACAGGACTTGCATGAGTGAAGGAATCAAGGACGGAAGGTAAGAGGTGTGGGAGTGAAGGATGTATAAGCAGAAGGAAGGAAAGACAAAAGGGACGTGATAAAGAATCTGGAATTAAAGCGGATGAAGGAAGGGAAGGAGGGAAGGAAGGAGAGGGCGAAGGGAAACTAATGAGTAGAACATTATTATACAGAAAGAGGGGCTTAAGCTGCACAAGGAAAGGGAAAGGGAAAAGTGGAAAAGGAAAGAGTGAGAAAAAAGCATAGATAGAGGTAAAAATTCATGGATATAATGATTTTATCTTTCATTTTTTTGCTTTCAATTAAGCTTTTCCCAGCACTCAAAAACCCAGAGCGCCCATCAGTGATGCAATCAGTCACTCATTCAGTCAGCAGAATCATTCACTCGCTCCAGTCAGTTGGTAGGTCAGTCAGTCGGTTGGAATTCATGCGATATTAAATCAATAAGGTGAACTAGAGAATGATATGCAGTAGTGGTAGTAGTAGTAATAGTAGTAGTAGTAATAGTAGTAGTAGTAGTAGTAGAAGTAGTAGTAGTAGTAATAGTAATAGTGGTAGAAGTTTTCCACGAATATTTGTCATCTCTTGTTAGCTTTGATTTCGTTTTCCGGACAGTTACTTCGGTTACAACTCTAATTGGTGTTATTTTTGTCTTTCATCTCTTTTCTCTTTGTGTGTGTGTGTGTGTGTGTGTGTGTGTGTGTGTGAGTGTGTGTGTGTGTGGGTTTGCGTGCGTGGTTCTTTGTTAGTTTATATAATCATGGATGCTATATTCCCAACATCATCATCATCATCATGAAAACTAATGACATAAAAACGTTTATTTAACCTCCTTGGCCATGCTAAATAGAGTTAAACAGACGTATGCATGAAAACTTCAATTACATTCAGCCGGTCATTAAGTCAGCCATTAAGTCAGTCAGTCTATCAGTCTCTCGGGCCGTCAAGAGCTTCGGGATCTGGACGGAAAGCCAGGCACTCATTTTAAACTAATGAGAGGCACATGCATCAAATTATTACGCTGGGATTTTTATATTTTTTTCTTTCGTTTTTTTTTCTTTTCACTTCCTGCTTGATTTTTCGTATTTCCCCAGTTTTTTTTTCTTTCTTTGATTAAGCAATTTTTCGTATTTCTCAAGTATTTATTTATTTATTTATTTATTTATTTATTTATTTTAAGTGGTGGTGATGATGTGAATGAAAGTGTGACTGTGTGTGTTATTTTGCTTCGGTGTTTAAATTTCCCTCCAAAAAAAGTGTTGGTGTTTGTTGTTTTAAAATTAGTTTTATGTGAGGGGTGATTGTAAGTAGCATAGTTATTAGTGTCGTTTGTTGTTGTTGCTGTCTGTTGTTATTATTATTATTATTATTATTATTATTATTATTATTATTATTATTATTATTATTATCATTATTATTATTATTATTATTATCATTATTTA
>NC_087166.1:8890000-8910000 GCF_035594125.1 Scylla paramamosain
TAGGAGGAAATTCAGAATCAAGAGGGAGTTGCAAAGTTAACTAGTAAAACGGATGATAGATTGAGAATAATGGACATTACTTTCGTATAAAAATATGACCATAAAAAAACGTGCAATATTTCTTATCTATGATCTCGTATACTAAAAAACACCTGTAACTCTTCCTTTTGTCACCTTACGTGCTTTGGGAGTCACTGCGACTCTCCAAACGCCACCAGGTATTATTTTATATTTATCTCTATTTGCCTCAGGTACCGCGTCTGGCCATACATGCCTCTGGTACCTGTCTGACCTGAGCCTCACTCATCTCTCCTCTCTGTTCCCTTATCCCCTTTCCTGTCCTCTCGTACTCCAGTTTCTCACTCCATCTCCTCTCCTTCACTTTGATACTCTTCACCACTACTGCTTCCTCCTCTTTCCCACCTCTTACTCCTCCTCCTCCTCCTCCTCCTCCTCCTCCACGTTACACTGAACCGTGAACTCTATACCTCTCCTCTAAATTCTACCCTTTGTTCCTTGTTCCTACTCTTATCATCCTTTTATCCTGATTCCCACACACACACTACACGTTCTCTACACGCTCCACTCAGGTATTCACTCCCTGTACATGCTCGACACCAGTACCACTTACCATTGGCACCTCCACACTACCATGGAACTCGCTATCTGCTTTTCTGTATTTCCACCTTCCTGTGACTTAAACTTTTGCGAGAGTGAGAATTCAAGACATTTATGCTTCAAATTTGGTTAACCTTTCTGGATTTCTCTTTATGAACTGGCACCTCAGTGGGCCTTTTATTTTCTTCCTCTTATGCTTTTATTTCTTCCTTTTTTTGGCCTTTTTTCCTCCTTTTTATTGCCCCAGGTCAGTGTCCCTCTAACATAAACAAAAAACGGATTGCCAATATTACCAGTGTCACCTCTCGTCTCCACGTCCCGCAGAGTTTAGCTGAGCTGGTCTGTGCTGGCTGGCTGGCTGGCTGGCTGGCTGGCTGGCTGGCTGGCTGGCTGGCTGAGGCGTGAGAATACATATAATTAACCTGCCAAAATTAGAAACGACACCTGTACCTCAAGTGGCTCTCATGCACTCACCTGTCCCTAATTAGCGTCTGCACGGGGAACGGCGGCTGTTGTCGGGATGGTGCTTGAAGATAATCGTGCCTTTTACCGTAATTATGAAAAGGTACAGCAGAGAAAAAAAAAGACAACCCGGAGAGGAGGAGGGAGAAGAAAAGAGGGAGGTGGAGGAGGGAAGGTGGTCCAAGTAAGAGGGAGATGAGGAAGAGTAGGAGGAGGTGGAAGAAGAGGAGGAGAAAGTGATAAGGGAAAAAAGAAAATGAGCAGTGGAATAAAAAGGAAAGAGCAGATGGAGGAGAAACAATTAAACAACATGATAATATGGAGGAGGAGGAAGACTAGGAAGCGGAAGAAGGAGGAGGAAGAAGGAGGAGGAGAAGGAAGAAGAGGAGTAGGAGGAGATGGTGGTGGAGGACTAAAAATATGTTAAGAGTTGGAAAAGTAAGTGAATAAGAGACTAGAGGACAACGAGAGAGGAAAAAAAAAAAACAGGAGGAAAAGCAGGACGAGAACGATAAGGCTGTGTGGGGGATAGAAAAAATAATTATTCAGCCAGGAAGTGTTTTGAGGCATACAGAAGGCTCATCTTGGAAGCGGCGCTGTTAAAGTGTGATGAAGCATTAATTTCCTCTTACTGTGGTGCCAGGAGGAGGAGGAGGAGGAGGAAAGGTATTAGGAGTAAAGGAGAACGGGAGGAGGACAGGGGGGTTGAGGAGGCGGAAGCAATGAAGGAGGAAGGGAGAAGCTGAGGAGAGCAAGGCAGTGAAGTGAGACAGAGAGAAAGGAGAGAGGAAAGGGAATGAGACAGAGAAGAAAAGGACGAGAAGCAATAGTAAGGGGGAAGAGAAGAGACTGAGAGAATGAGGTAACTGAAATCACATAAGTAGGAAAGAAAAATGGAGTAAAATGTAGGAAAGAAAATGGGAAAAGATCAAGATGACAACATAAACACTTCACTTTACCTTACCTACTTTCTCTTACCTTGCGTACCTTACCTATCCTAACCTAACTCTACCTATCCTTACCTTACCTAACCTTGCCTGCACGTCACTCACTCACCTGCCTATCTTTACCTTGCCACACGTCCTCACCTAACCTAAACTAACATAACATAACATAACCCTACCCAACCTAACTCAACCCAACCCAACCCAAACCAACCCAAAATAAAACCAAACACATTTTAACTTAACCCAACCTACACCTCTCTCTCGCTCACTCACCTGACAACTTCCACCGTGCCACACTCAGACAGTCCTCGCGTCGACAAATCTTCACCGGTATCATTGAGGCAACTCCCGGCGACCTTAAATTCGACTTGAAAGGGGTCGGATCCTCTAGAGCCTCTGATATTAATGGATCGAGGAGATAGGTCGGTGTGGCCAAACTGTAGCTCTAATTGTCTGAGAATTGGGGGTGAAAGACGACGAAGAGAAAGAATGGTGTGCAGAGAGAGAGAGAGAGAGAGAGAGAGAGAGAGAGAGAGAGAGAGAGAGAGAGAGAGAGAGAGAGAGAGAGGTTGGCCTTGACACGGTTGATTTCAGAGAGAGAGAGAGAGAGAGAGTATGCAGCGTGAGAATGCAGGAATATCTACAAAGCAGGAGGAAGGGAGGAAAAGAGGGGAGGAAGGAGAGAGGGAGGAAAGGAAGGAAGGAAGGAGGGAAGGAGGGAAGGAGGGAGAGTGAAAAGTTACAAGGACTGCAGATGAAAGCAAATAAGTTAAGCAATAGAGAGAAGTTTATTGAATGGTAAATCGAACACACACACACACACACACACACACACACACACACACACACACACACACACACACACACACACACACACACACACACACACACACACACACACACACACACACACACACACACTCACCCACACACGGCAAATATAATAAAACATGCAACAAACATAAATAAATAAAATACAAATGAACACTTTTCCCGTTGATTGTTGGCGTTTCATCTTTGGTTTTATTGCAGTTTTCATTTCAATCTGTTTATGAAATAACTGATACCTGAAAAATACAAATAGAAAAAAAAATAACACACGGATGAAAAGATTATTTATTTTATTATTCTTTTATCGTCACCTTTTTTTTTATTTATTCATTTATTTTTTTTACTGCCGCCGCGTTGCATTTACGGAAATTAAGGAAAAATCTTAAAATGTTTATATGAAAGATATTTATGAAGGATTTTTTATTTTTATTTTGTTTTATTCCGTTTTATCAATACGGCGTCAGGTGTGTGTGTGTGTGTGTGTGTGTGTGTGTGTGTGTGTGTGTGTGTGTGTTGTTATTGTTGCCTTTCCATTTCTTTTTAATCCAATGAAAACAAAATGATCACACTCCGTTTTCTCTATTCCGGTGTGCATAGTAAATAAAGAAATAGAAAACGTGAACTCGCTACACGTGTAAATAAAAACAAAGCCAAAAAAAAAAAAAAACAACGATGCGAACGAAAGCAAAAGGAGCTAAAATGAAATACCGTAGAATAAACTATACAGAAGAAACACAATTAAATACATGATTATACAACCGTAAGATATACAATGAAATTAGAGTGAGGGGAGGGAAAGGTTAGCATGTGTCTGTCTGTCCGTCTGTCTGTCCATCTGTCCGCCTGTTTCAATCTGCTGCAGCTTCACTTAATGCAGTTAATTATATATCGCTTTAATTTATTCTGATGAGCTTTAGGGAGAAAATAAAGAAATGTCAGCTTCTTCTAATTAGTATGTGAATTGTATTATGGAGTCTGTCTGTCTGTCTGTCTGTCTGTGTCTCTCTCTCTCTCTCTCTCTCTCTCTCTCTCTCTCTCTCTCTCTCTCTCTCTCTCTCTCTCTCTCTCTCTCTCTCTCTCTCTCTCTCTCTCTCTCTCTCTCTCTCTCTCTCTCTCTCTCTCTCTCCCCTACATTTATTACCTACCTTTTTTTCCGTCTCATTTACCTGCTTTCACGGGCCAGTTGTGTGCCTGTCACCGGTAATGTTGCATGGACGGTGATGTGGGGAGAGGGGGAGCGTTTGGCGGATGGAGCATGATGGAGTGTTGAGCATGGGGGCGGATGGTGATGGATGGGTGGAGTAATGGGCTGTGGTGATGGAAATGTGGCAGGTGTACTGTAGCTTATGGGCGAAGGAAGTGGATGGAAAAGGGAGTGGTGATGGTGGTTAAGGGGTGAAGAGGGTGAGGGGGAGGTAGGAGAAGGGAGGGTTGGGAAATGAGGGTAAGGGGAAAGGAAAATGGGTGATGGGAATAGATTATTGGGTGTAGGAGATTGATGAAAGAGGGAAGTCGTGGTGGTGGTGGTGAGGGTATATGGGGAAGGGTTAGGGAAAAGGGGGAAAAGAAGGAAAAACGAAACAATGGAAATGTGGGTGATGGAGAGGTAGATGAAAAGGGCGTGGTGAAGGGAGGGGAAGGGTTTTTAAAGGTAAAGAGGATGAGGAGGATGTATGGGGGACGGTTAGGGAAAATGGAACAAGGGGAAAATGGATGATAGACATGGTGGATGTGTTCTATGGGTGTGGAAATAAAAAAAAAAAAAATGTGAGGTAAAGAGAGGTGAAAGGGTGGGAGGGGGAAGGGGGAAGGGGATATGGGCAATGTGCTTCCTCACAAACACTCGATTCAAACTGAAGTATTTTTCATCACGGGGAATGGAGGGCAATGATATTTTTGCCGATGGTGAAGCACTGATGGAGGGAGGGCAGGGGGGGCTAGGGCAGGAAGGGAGGGCATGGAGGGGAGAGCAGGGAGGGAAGGGTGAGGGAGACGAACACCTGTGATGAATGTTGTGAAGGCTGCAGTCGTATTGTTGCTCTCTGACCGAAATGAAAATGTAGATATAGTGAACAGCGGTTGAATGGAGGAGGAGGAGGAGGAAGAAGAGGAAGAAGGATAGGTGTAGTGAATGTAGGAGGGGAAGAAAATTTAAGAATTGCTGGATGGCGTGGAAATGGAGGAGAAGGAGGAAGAGGAGGAAGAAAAAGATGTCAAGAAGAAGAAGAGGAGGAGGAGGAGGAGGAGGAGGAGGAGAGTTAGGTACAGTGAACATCAAGTGAATGAAGATGGAGAAAAAGCAAGAAGAGGAAAGAGGATATATACAGTGAACAGCGATTAAATGAAGAAGAAAGAGGAGGAGGAGGAACAAGAGGAAGGATAGCTACAGTGAACATTGACTGAGGTGGTGGAGGAGGAGGAGCAGGAGAGGAAGAGAATTGAAGAATCAGGTGGGAATGGACGTAGGTAACACCCCATAACCCCAGACGGACGTGACCTGAAGTTAAATACAGGAGAGGCGGAAAGACAAGGCGGGAGGGAGCGGGAAGCCAAGGAGAAGACAGGAGGACGGGACAGAAAACGAAGGAAGGAGGGGAAGGAGGAAGATAGGAATGTAGGAAGGAAGGATGAAGACTGGGATGGCGCCCTCCAGCTTGGCATAATCTAGAAGGGTGCTGAAACGAGCCTGTAAATCCTGGAAAAATGGAAATAAAAGGGAAAAATGAAATTAAACTTAAGAGGATGAGGAAGGAGGAACGGGGAAGGAAGGAGGGATGGAAGAGGAGGAGGAGGAGGAGGAGGAGGAGGAGGGAGCTTCCAGTTATGATTTATTAGCTTAAAGTTGTCTCTGGATTTCCCTGGTCTGTCTGGCTGTCTGTCTGTCTGTCTGACTATGTTTCCTCTCTCCTCTGTCTTTCTCTGCTTCGCCTCCTCGTCTCCCTCGTCCCTTCGCCTCCCTCGTCTTGTACTGAGCTGCCACGGTAGTTTTCCCTAGTGGAAGATCTCGCGTCTCTCAAATGATATTCAATAGGTCCCACTCCCTCTCTCACTCTCTCTCTCTCTCCCTGCCTCTCCCTAACTCTCCCAAAGCCAAATGCGAGGCCATCAGAAGCTTCTTTGTTGCCGATGCCATATTGACTGTTCTTGAGATGCCCCCCACGCACTTCCTCTCTCTCACTCTCCCTCGCTCACCCTCTCTCTCTCTCCCACACCCGCAGCTCCCACGCCCATGAATTTTGATCATTCCCAAACGCCGCCAGACACAAAGAAACGACTCGTGATGGGATATTGTGATGTAGTGTTCTTATCTCTCTTTCAGGTGACTCACAGGTGAAGAGGGAGCTCCCAGGCACGCCGCAGTGAGGGAGAGGAGGAGATGGAGATGGAGGAGGAAAAGGAGGAAGAGGAGGAGGAGAAGGAAGTGGTGGTGTTTGAGGAGTAGCAGTAGGAGGAAAAGGAAGTGAAGGTTGTTGGCGAAGAGGAAAAAGAAGAATAAGAGGTGGATGATAAGGAATAGGTGGTGTGGGTCATATGGAGAGAGAGAGAGAGAGAGAGAGAGAGAGAGAGAGAGAGAGAGAGAGAGAGAGAGAGAGAGAGAGAGAGAGAGAGAGAGAAATTCAACATATTCCGATGCAAAAAATCAAGAGTAACAAAATTCACACACACACACACACACACACACGCACACACGTACGCACGCACGCACGCACGCACAATGAACCCCCTATCGCTTCGAATCTCCGTCTTTGCCTGACATCACCCGAAGCTCTCATCAGGACGCCATAAAAGCTTTCACACCTTCGTTTTAATATTCAGCGCGGTGTTCCATTTCTTATTCGAGGCCAGGGAGGAAAGGCGACGTGATATGAAGGAGGAATTTCCAGATAATGCGTTAGAGAGAGAGAGAGAGAGAGAGAGAGAGAGAGAGAGAGAGAGAGAGAGAGAGAGAGAGAGAGAGAGAGAGAGTACTGCCCAGGATAATTGGAGTAGTTAAAAAGTATAAAAGAAGACAAGGAATAGATGTAAAAATGTGTAGAATAACAAAGAACTGAAAAAAAAGAACTTGAAAAAAACACAATGAAAAAAATGTAAAAAAAATATATACAAGGCAAAGCAACGAAGTACAAAGAAAAAAAGCTGTATATACAAAAGAATACAAGAGGGAAAGGTTGAAATAAAACGAAAATGGAGTAGAATAAAAAAAAATTATTGAAAAAAATGAAGGGGGAAGTAAGTTTTTATCACGTTAGTTTGAGTGAAAAAAAATAAAATAAAATAATGATGACTGAAAAATGCTAATTCTGAGTAAAAGTCACTGAGGCTTGCCAAATGTTTGCTTAAATTGTATAAACACTGGGAATTATTCTACGGGGTTCAGACCAATTTCTCTCTCTCTCTCTCTCTCTCTCTCTCTCTCTCTCTCTCTCCTCTCTCTCTCTCTCTCTCTCTCTCTCTCTCTCTCTCTCTCTCTCTCTCTGTGTGTGTGTGTGTGTGTGTGTGTGTGTGTGTTTTGTTTCATTCTTCCTTATTTTAGTGCTATTTTTCTATTCATTCTAATTTTTCTCTTATTTTTGTTTCCCACTTGTTTCCTTCTCTTTTGCCTCAGCTTTCCTTGTTTTTGCTTCCTCATTACATTTTCATCTCCTTTCCTCAGAGAGAGAGAGAGAGAGGAGAGAGAGAGAGAGAGAGAGAGAGAGAGAAGGGGGGGAGGGAGACTTTCTGCTCCTTGTCTCATTCTTCCTCTACCTCCTTCCATGAAAGAAATTGTCCCTGATTTTAATGAACAGAAATTAAAATTGTTTGAGAGTTTTCTTCATTAATTGTCGAGACAGAGACGGGGTGTTTCTCTCTCTCTCTCTCTCTCTCTCTCTCTCTCTCTCTCTCTCTCTCTCTCTCTCTCTCTCTCTCTCTCTCTCTCTCTCTCTCTCTCTCTCTCTCTCTCTCTCTCTCTCTCTCTCTCTCTCTCTCTCTCTGATAAACATGGCCATCATCAACAAGAGCATCTATTGTGTGAGTGACAGTGAAGGTGGTGGTCACAGTGGCAGCATGCATGGCGCAGGATTTGTGACTCCTCAATAACGTTTGATTTAGAAAAGGGACAGGAAGGAGCTGGTCTTCAGAGTGGTAGATGGAAGGAAGGCAATCAGTAATCAGGTTGTGAGTTTCGAGTCATTAAGGAGCTTTGATGATTAGAAGAGTTTATGGATGAGGATAGGAGAGAAAATAGGTAGGCATGTTTTATGAAGAGTTTCATGTGTAGACCTGATGGCTTCTTGCAGCATTTTGTTGTTTTTTGTGTTCTTATCTTTGGCACATTGATGTCTTTGGATAGATTTGGATAGATTTCTCTTCCTTGTGTTTGTTCGTCAGTCGGTTTGCGCCTTTTAATAAACGGGTAAGTGAATTCCTTTTTTTTTATATATCTTTTTCGTAATTTTCTTTGTTCTCATTATTTTCTCGATATTTTCTTTCCTTATATTTTTTCGTTCTATGAAATGGCCTAACTTGTCTCGTCTCCACAAGTTTTCTTTATTTTCCTCCTTACAATGTTATATAGGGTACTGTTCAAAATTTAGCTACACATAATAGTGCGTGGGAGACAGAATGCAGCAGCACCACCACCCACCAGCAGCAGCAGCAACAGCAGTGTTTAACAATTTACAACTTCTCTGACTTAATAAACTTTCCCCTAAAGAATAAGGCATTTCTTACGGAAAACTTGACTAATGGGGAAGGAGATAGTTTTTCTTTTTATTTTCTTCATTATGTATCGTGTTTATGTTTTCCACGAAGAGCTCCAGCATTATTAACATTGTCCTAAAATCTACAGTCTAAAACCTACGTTCATCAAAGGGGTTTTTTTTTCTGTTCATAATCAGATACTGGTGAGGTGGAGGGAAGGCGTGGAGGGAGGGTGTGGAGGGAGGGTGGGGAGGAAAGATGTAGAGTGAAGACAAGGAGGGAAGGCGTAGAGGGAAAACAAGGAGAGAAGGCGTGGAGGGAAGACAAGGAGGGAGAGCGTGGAGGGAGGGCGTGGAGGAAAGACGTGGGATGAAGACAAAGAGGGAAAGTGTTGAGAGAAGGCGCGGAGGGAAGGCATGGAGGGAAGACTTGAAAGGAAGGGCGTGGAGGGAAGACGTGGGGGGAGGGTGTGGAGGAAAGACGTGGAGTGAAGACAAGGAAGGAAGGAAGGAGTGGAGAAAGGGCGTGGAAGAAAGGTGTAGTAGAGGGAGGGCTTGGAGGAAGGGCGTGGAGGGAAGGCGTAAGTCGTGTCCCAGTGACAGGCTGCCGGCGTTCCCTCCCCAAGGTATAAGTGAAGCAGGAACGTTTCATAAGCCGGATTAGCGTGTCCTCCGCCAGAGTACTTACGCACGGCATAATTGGGGGCTTCATTTAGCGCCCGCCCCCCCGCGCCGGATCGCTCCCCTTACTCCCCCATCAGTATGCGGATTGGCGCGGCGCCCCCGAACAATCGTATAAGTCGGCGGGAAGTGAAAGGATACACCCCGAAGAAGCAGGTGGGGCGAGGAGGGGAGGGGTGAGGCGGGGTGAAGTGAACCCAGACACCTTAACAGTATGGCTCTATTCTCAAACATGGTAGCGTCTAATCCTAATTACTTTTTCTTAGCTCTAGTGGAAGTTATTAGGGTTTTCAGAATTTTTTTCGTGATTCTAATGATAGATTAGATGTCATTCTTTAACATAATGATAGATACACCTCTGAAAACCCGGCTAATCATCTCTGGCCCTTGAAAATAATCCTTATGAGATAACAAAGTGTCTAAGAGCAAGGATCTGTTACTTGCAGGCCCTGGGGGTAAGCAGAGGCAATTCTGCACTGGTTATTCTTGATTCATTCGCTATGTACACAAAAAGGGAGCTGGACGACATGTGAAGGCACTTTGAAATAAACCAAATTCTATTAGACATTATTTCCTGTGACGAAGATGGATTCCAGAGAACAAAAAATAAGGTGCCTCGGTATTAGAATGTGCACTTCGATTGAACAGCAGGGAAATGGTTTTAATTGACTGGATTTTATTAGCCTGAGCTCACTTTTGAACTCCAGGTGCCCCACAGTATCACTTCAAAAATTTAGCGCCAACTGATGCACCTCTTGACACTAATATAGAGTATGCCAGTAGGGAGTAATACAATATCAACCTCGTACTCTCTTTACTCCCCTACTCTTCCCGGAAACCTATCCTTGCGTCAAGAGAACACTGACACAGTAACAATCAAAACTTCTGTGGAAATAACATTCTCGCATTCAACGCAGGAAGCGCCGATGACCTTAAGTAGTGACACGTGTAAGCTTCACTTAAGCCACGCGGTCTCAAAAAACAAGTTCTCGGAAGTTACATAAATACCGCGCCGTATTGCGCTTCCGGAAAAAAGGAAGACAAAAATACATAAATGGGGGAGATTATACATGGCTGCATCTTTCCCCGGGACCCCACGTGCCTCACCGCTAGACACGATCCGCTTAGTGTTGTTGGGACGTTCTGACCTTGTCCCAGGGAAGACAAGATTACATGAAGGGCTTGACAGAGAAATGCATTAAGAGTGTACCTCCCGTTATATAAAACCAAGAATAAACTACCCATAATCCAACGGGGTACTTTAGCTATGCTCTCCACTCGCTGGGACTAGATTGGAAACAGCTTATTGCACCTGACTAGTTGAGACAAAGGTACGGAGACAAGAAGATGCAAGGGAAGGGCTAGGAGGACTGAATATCGATGGCATAAGGGTTGAGAAGAGAATGCCGCCCCGGAGAGATGCGAGGTACTCAGGGCTGGCCGGTAATGGCGTGGAACTGAGGGGAGTGAGGGAAGAGGGACGAAAGGTGAACAGCAGTGACAAGGAAGCGAATTATGTGTAAAGGGAATGAAGCGAGCGACTAAGAGAGAGAGAGAGAGAGAGAGAGAGAGAGAGAGAGAGAGAGAGAGAGAGAGAGAGAGAGCACTATGGAGAATAGGGATGACACAAACAGGGAGAGCAATGAAGGAAAACAAGAACCGAGAGATAAGAAAGAGAAAGGGAAAAGGGAGGGAGGGAAGAGGAGGAGGAGGAGAGAGGCAGTGGTGGTGGTGGTGGTGTAAGGAGACATTAAGGATATTAAGGAAATTGGAAGTGGTTAGCAGAGGCGGGAGGGTTGAAGGGAACGCGAGATATACGGTGGTGTCAGAGAGACGGAGGAAATTAGCGGGAGGGAGATGGAAACGAGTCCTGGGGGGAAGGCGCTCTTAATAGGGGAGAGAGGAGAAAACGCGTAGAGGAGAGCTTGTTGTGTACTGAAATTGTTGATGTCTGGCTGGGTGACCGAACTTTTGTGTTGTCTTTGGCGGTGTTTGTTTGGGGCGTGGTGGGTTTTCTTTATGTTCTTGTTGTCAGTTGTTTCTCTTTGTTCTTGTTCTTGTTGTTCTTGTTCTTTTTCTTCTTTCTTCTATTTTTCTTTCTTTTTCGTTTCTTGTTCCTGTTCTTCTTGTTCTAGTTATATTTCCGCCTCCTTCTCCTTCTCATTGTGACTAACATAAATGCGGTGGTCATGGCTCCTCTTCCACACACACACACACACACACACACAGAAGCAAACAAACAGACAAACACACACACAAACACACACACAACAAAAAGAAGCCACCAAGATTCTTATTCTCCTTCATTAACATGTTTCCTTAAATAAGATGTAAGACAAAACATCCCACAAACGAAAACGAAAGAAGATGAGTTATATAAACACACTACACTATTATTATCCTACGTAAATACAAATGTGATTTTTTTTTTTCGGAAGTCTTAGTTAAGTATCTCAGTGGTATTTCACTCTCTCTCTCTCTCTCTCTCTCTCTCTCTCTCTCTCTCTCTCTCTCTCTCTCTCTCTCTCTCTCTCTCCCATACAATCTTCGCAAACTACGCTGTCCCCCTCTTTTTTTTTTAGATGCAATAATATTATCCTACTTTACAGGAATTGGGTTTTTTGTAGGTCGCATCTAAATATCAGAGTGGTATTTCTCTCTTCCCTCTTCCCACCCTCTCCCACTTTGTGTCTCTGTCTCTCCTACAATATCTGTAAACTACGCATCTTTTTTTTTCTCTCCTTTTTGCTTTGTAGTTTCTCGTGTTGACTTGGAGGTCCCCCTAAGGAAAATTACTTCTGCGTTGCCTCGGGACGTGCCGCTGAATGTTTGTGGGAGTCAGCCGAGGCCCGAGTTTTTCAAGTGGTTGTTTTGTCTTGCTTTGGTGAAACTTTGGCTGCTGGTGATGCCGTGGCGCTGGAGGAGGTGAGGAGGAGGGTGAAGTGGTGGAGGTGTGTGGGAGAGAGAGAGAGAGAGGGGGGAGTGTTGAGGTATCGTGGGAGATGGTGGGGGGAATGTTGTAATTATGGTTGTGGTTTATATATATGCTTGTTTGTTTGTCCAGATTTAGTGCATGTTGTTGTTGTTTTCTTTCTTCTTTCTTCAGTTTTCGTTCATTTACGTTTTATCTATCTGTGTGGTTATTTGGATTTGATCATTTTCTTCCTTGTTTCCTTCCTCTGTTTCTTTCTTCCTCTGTTCCCTCTCACCCTTGCATTTCTTACTCCCATCTTGTCTTTTTCTCTTCCTGTTCTCAAGTCCTCTTTGCTTGCTTTCCTTTACTTTCCTTCCTTCTGCCCGTTTTTTGTTTCTTCCTATCTCGTCCTTTCTTCTATGTTATATTCCTTTTTCTTATAGTGTTATTCCTCTCTCTCTCTCTCTCTCTCTCTCTCTCTCTCTCTCTCTCTCTCTCTCTCTCTCTCTCTCTCTCTCTCTCTCTCTCTCTCTCTCCATTCTGGACCCCATGATATCCTACTTTGCATTTTTTTCCTCGTTTTTCTCTCACCCTACTGCCGACACCCTTTCCTCCCGCCTCCCTCTTTTCATCCTCCTCCTCCTCCTCCTCCTCCTCCTCCTCCTCCTCCTTCTCCTCCTCCTCCTCCTCCTCCTCCTCCTCCTCCTCCTCCTCCTCCTCCTCCTCCTCCTTCTCCCCCGGCGTTATCTAGGCAGCGGGAAGCAGTCCACTAACAAGGCCTCACTCACTAAGCACTCTCCTCGCTGCTCCTGAGTACCCTTCCCGCGCTTCGCTAATTAATCCACTCAGCTCCCTTGAAAACCCCGCGAACCGCCCACACTGGTCACTCTCTCTCTCTCTCTCTCTCTCTCTCTCTCTCTCTCTCTCTCTCTCTCTCTCTCTCTCTCTCTCTCTCTCGTTATAAAATGTCTACTGGCTTCCTATACTGCTCTCGCCACCCCACCGGTAACTTATCACTCCCTCTCCCTCCCTCTCACTCCCTCTCACTTGTCATAGCGTCTCCACTCACTTCCTGCATCACTCCCCGCCCACTTCTGACTCTCTCTCCCTCGCTCTCACTCGCGCTCACATGTTACAATGCCTCTTCTCACTTCCCACACCAACCTCGCCCACTTCTGATCTCTCTCTCCCCTGCCCACTGTCCTAACTCACTCTCCCTTCAGCAAAACCTAACCTAACCTTACCTTACCTAACCTAACCTAACCTTACCTTACCTTACCTTACCTAACCTAACCTAACCTAACCTTACCTAAGCTAACCTAACCTAACCTAACCTAACCTAACCTAACCTAACCTAACCTTACCTTACCTTACCTAACCTAACCTAACCTTACCTAACCTAACTTAACCTACCCTAACTCAGCCTTATCACCGTCAGGAAGCATACGTACATAGGAAGGTCATGTAAAAATTTATCTTCCTCTGTCACTTTCCACCTGAAGTCGTTATCGCCGAAAGGTTTATGAGGAAGTGCTGAAGTGGAGGTGGAAGAGGTAAAGGCGGGAGGAAGAGGCGGATATTAGAGGAGGAGGAGGAAGAGGAGGAGGAAGCTTCATCTCTCCGTCTGTAGATAAGTTATGAGGCAACATTCTCAATATAGCTTATCTCTCCTGGGAGCGAGAGAGAGAGAGAGAGAGAGAGAGAGAGAGAGAGAGAGAGAGAGAGAGAGAGAGAGAGAGAGAGAGAGAGAGAGAGAGAGAGAGAGAGAGAGAGCACTAGTTCATCAGTCTATCCTACTTCCATTTGCATCTTTTCTTCGCACTTTCATGGATCCCAACAGTGAAGGAGGACAACGACGAGGAGGAAGAGGAGGAGGAGCTGGAGAGAAGAAAAATGAGAGGAAGTTAGGGAATGCATCCAGACAAGTCGTTTAGAGGTAGTATTCTGGCCTGCCTTGTGTTAGTGTCCTCGTGGGGGTGATACAGTTACCTTGCCTAAAGTTTTCCTCCCTTCTAATTTTTCAGCACTTAATTGCTTTAGTTTGAGTTATTATTATTTAGGTTACTCTCACTTCCCTTAACTCTTTGACCTAATTTTTGTGCTTATTTTTCTTGTTTTTTCTATGTGTTTTCTTAATTATCTTTGTCTATTTTCTCCTGTCATGTTTTCTATTTGTCTTTCTTCTCCTTCCCTCCTTCTTTCGTGTTGCAGTCTCTCATTTTCTTAACCGGCTCTTCTTGTTTCTTTCTTGCATGTTTTCCATTTGTGTGTCTGTGTGTATGTGTGTCTTTCCTTCCCTCCCCTTCCTTCTTTCTTTTTCTTCTTTCTCTTGCTCTTTCATTACTTAATCGATTCCTTCTTTCTCCCCATCATTTATTTTCCTCACTCCTCTGCTTTTGTCGTCCTCATGATTTATTTTCCTCACTTTTCGCGCTCTCTTGATTCAGTTTGCGTTTATTCCCTCGGTTCATTCAGATTTCTCCAGTTCCTGCATTCTTCATTTCCCTTTTAAGCAATTCCTTCTCTCCTTCCTTCCAAACATTGTCTTACATGCATTTCCACATCCCTTTCCTTTCCTTGCGTATTTTCCTTTTTCCCCTTTTCTTTATTTTCTCCCCTATCACCCCCTTCTATGTATATACTGTTCTTTTCATGTTCTTTTAGTCTTTATTCATATTCCTTCATCCTCTCCCATTATCTTCCTCCTCACGTTCTTTTACTCGTATTCTTTCCTTCATCTTTCCCTTCCTTTACATCCTGTTTTCTTCACCTTTACTTCCTTTCCTCCACCTTCCCGTTTATTTTTCCACTCACGTTCTCCTCTTCTCTCTTTCTTCCTCTTCTTTCCCCTCACGTTCTCCTATTCTCTCCTCCATTCCCCTTCCTTTACCCTTAAGTTCTGTTCTACTCTCTACCTTCACCTTCTTTACCTTCATTTTCTTTCCCTCTCTCCTTTACTTTCGCTGCTCATTCACCCATTTAACGCTCGCCACACGACTCCATCACATCTCGCCACTTTGTCGCCGCCGCCCTTCATTCCTTGCATATTAACTACCATAATGTGACGCCCCTGAGGACCTGACGAAGGGAGAGAGGAATACTGACGCTGAGTGGAGAGTCAATACTTTTCTCCCACCTCTGTTAAATGTTCAGTTCTTTCTCCTTCTTGTCTTCACTTCTGTGTGTCGTTCTCTCTTTTCTATTTCTCTTTCTCTTGTTTGTTTCGTTTTTCTCTTTTTTTTTCCTGTTTTCCTCTATTCTCTCGGTTCTTCCTCACTTCTCTCTTCTCATTTCTCTCTCTCTCTTGTACTTCTTACAGTTCATCCTCACTCGCTTTTCCTCTTTTAGTTTACTTAGTTGCATTTTCCTCCTCTCTGTTTTGTAACCTATTTTTCCTGTCTTGTTTTCCTCTTTCTCTTGTCCTTCCTTTCTTTCCCTCTCTTCCATTTTTCGTTTCAAGTCTTCAGTCTCACTTTCCTCTCTTCGGCCTCCCCTCACACTTGTTTTAGTCCTCGTCCTCGTCCTCCTCCTCCTCCTCCTCCTCCTCCTCCTCCTCCTCCTCCTCCTCCTCCTCCTCCTCCTCCTCCTCACACTCGTCTGAAGCTTGTGCTCTTCGTGTCTTCGTCTTGTCTCTCTGCTGCCCTCACAACGACTCTCTCTCTCTCTCTCTCTCTCTCTCTCTCTCTCTCTCTCTCTCTCTCTCTCTCTCTCTCTCTCTCTCTCTCAAATCCCTCCCGTCCAGGGTTGTCCCTCTCCCTCCTCTTCCTCTCTCCCTCTCCCCTCCGAAACCCCTGAGGTCATTTATCAAAACCTTCCTACCTTCCTCCAGCTTACTCTCTCCCTCTCCCTCTCCCTCTCCCTCTCTCTCCCACTACAACTAAGCCATCTGGGAATTCTGTGTATTAGTAGCTGTTGTATGAGACACTTAATACTTTATGTAGCTGTAGTGTGTGTGTGTGTGTGTGTGTGTGTGTGTGTGTGTGTGTGTGTGTGTGTGTGTGTGTATCATGTGAGTTTTTTAGGAGTTTTATGCTTGTTTTTATTTATTACTTTTTTTTCCTTTTTACTGGAACATTTTTCTTTCATTTTTTTTATTGTGTTATTTCATTGTTGTTGTTGTTGTTGTTGTTGTTGAAATAATCTAATCAATATCATCTAAATTTGCGATTAGGGTTTATATTCAGTGCTCTCTCTACATACAACACACAGGTACACACAATAATCATGTTAATTAAGACAGGCCGCAAAAGACTCTGAGCTGGATCGGGTTTGGTCTGTGTAACGGGAGCAATTTATTTAATGGGTGGTTCTTAGAGGCGGTCTCTCTATGGCAGTTGGATCCAGAGAGAGAGAGAGAGAGAGAGAGAGAGAGAGAGAGAGAGAGAGAGAGAGAGAGAGAGAGAGAGAGAGAGAGAGAGATTGTAAAGTGCTAAAATTCACTAATAAAAAAAGCTTTTCATCCTTGTTAACCCATTCAGAGAGAGAGAGAGAGAGAGAGAGAGAGAGAGAGAGAGAGAGAGAGAGAGAGAGAGAGAGAGAGAGAGAGAGAGAATGTTTGTATAGTGCAGATTTCCCCAATAATTCACCTTTTTTTGTAAACCCTATCCAGAGAGAGAGAGAGAGAGAGAGAGAGAGAGAGAGAGAGAGAGAGAGAGTAATAAAGCCCCCTGTCAGAGCACCAGCAACGTGTAGACTCATCATTAGTTCTCCATTCCCGCGATGTACTCCAGCCTTTAACACACCCTAGGCGAGGCAGCTGATGGCTCGCTGGTGAGGCTGTCGATCCGCTGCTCTCGAGTGTCCGGGTTCGAGTTCCCCTTGATGAATTTCGCGTTTATTGCTTGTTGCCCTTTCGTATTTTATTATTATTATTTATTTATTTATTTTTTTTTTTTTGTTATTGTTATCCTTATGATAGTGACTGACCAGAGTTTTTTTTTTTTTTTATCTCCTTATCAACGAAACGGAGCGGTGAATGTTAGTTTATTGACACGCGACACACACACACACACACACACACACACACACACACACACACACACACACACACACACACACACACACACACACACACACACACACACACACACACACACACACACACACCTCGTTATACATAGCTACCGTCTCAGCTGCAAAACTCTCCTCCGAAAATGAGAAAATGGCCGGGAAAAAATGAAAAGGAATATAATTTAATTGGCCTTGTCGAGACGGAGCGAGACACTGACAGGAATTTGGCGAGACAGGACAGAAGGAAACGAAACTAAACGGAACAGAGTAGGACACGACTAATAAAACAGAGTCTGGGCGGTGTCGGGGTTGGCGGAGTGGATGGAGGTGGGGTAGGGTAGTGCGGAGCTGTCTAGACTTACGCTTCTGGGAAAAGAACAAGGAAGGAAAGCAAGGACAGAAATAGAAACATGAATGCACGTCGTAGGAACTGAACCAGAGATAAGGAGAGATAAGGAGAAACAGGCACGTGAGGGAGCGAGGTAAAGGAGTGTTAGGCGCATTGAGGAGGCTGGAATAGGCCCTGGATAAGGAGTAAGAGTGACCTGGCCTGCGTGTCCTTGAGGTATGCCGAAGTGGTTACCTGGTAGCGGCGCAGGGATCAGAAAACGAGAGAAAGAGAGGGGAAAACGAGAAAGATAAAGAGAAATACAGCCGTTTGGTGCTAAGGAAACGTCGGGGGTTACTAAAGGGAAAGTATTGTACATGGAGTGCAGGTGAGAGTTGGGTTGGAGGTGTTTGGAGCGGGAGGGGCGGCCACGGGGACAGGTAAAGGGAGAGAGGTTAGTTATCGGGCAGCAAAGGGTGGAGGAGGGAGTAGAGGTGTTGATCAATGTAGATAGTGGTATTGATAAGGAAAATATTGGTAGAAGTGGGAGAAGGAGGGAGAAATGTTAGTTATCATGGTGTGAATGTTAGTTATCATGGTGTGAAAGTGTACAAGAGGAAATAGAGGTGATAAATGTAGAAATAGTGACAGTAAAGGAAAAGGATCTCTCTCTCTCTCTCTCTCTCTCTCTCTCTCTCTCTCTCTCTCTCTCTCTCTCTCTCTCTCTCTCTCTCTCTCTCTCTCTCTCTCTCTCTCTCTCTCTCTCTCTCTCTCTTCATATTGTAAAGGCCAGAGCGAGTATTCAGTACATTTTATTTCCTTCCACCATCCTACAGCAGCTCGTGACTCGTGTTCAGGCGTCTTGTGCCAATAGCATCCCTCACAAATATTTCTGCTCCCCTCACCTTCCTCCCCTTCCCTTCCTTTCATCCTCTTCCCTCCCTCCCCCTTCCATTCTCTGTAACTCTTATTTACCTGTTAAAAATTTGTTCACTCTCCCCACATCACTCCTCCTCCTGTCTCCTCTCTTCCCTCCCTCTCTCCCTCCCTCTCCCTGTCATTCTCTTTAAACGTCATATGACTATTTAAGGTTCTCCATCTCGCTGCTCTCCCTACTGCTCTCACTAACATTCGCTGTAGTATTCAAAATTGCTTTACCTCTCCCTTTCCTCTCACTCCATCTCTCCCTTTTCCCTCAGCATCGCTACACTCCCTTGGGACGACTTTCCTTTCTCCTCGATTTCCTCCATCTTTTAGTTTCCCTCCCTCTTTCCTCTCCCTTGCTCCCTCAGGTTAGCTTTATTACCTTTCCCTCCCTCCCTCCCTCCCTTCCTATCTCCCATTTCTATCTCCCTCCTTTCACTTCTTCAGGATACCACTAACCTTATCTCCTTTCCCTTTCCTTTCTATATTATGTCAACTCATCTTTATTGTATATCTACTGACACGCGTTTTTCCCTCTTTCCTTTCCTACCTCCCTTTACTTCTTCAGGATACCACTAACTTCATCTCCTTTCCCTTCCCTACCATACCGCACTCCTTACTGTATATACACTAAAGCCCTTTCATCTTGTCCCCCTCACTCCCCTGACTCCCTCACCCACGCGTCCTTAGAGTCAAACGCTCCCCCTCAATAGCAAACGGTCCTGCGCTGCCCCTCATAGTGTAATCCTATATCCTAAACCCCCTGAGGAGTGGCCGCCCTGTTAGCCGCCCTCTGCCCCTCGCAGTGACCAGTTTGCAAGTTGGTTAACCTGTCAACGGCGCGGCCTGCTGAGAGGACCATCTGTTTTAGCCTCCCTGCCGACTGCCGCTGGCTCTTGTTGTCCTCCTGCCGGCGTAGGGGACTGCAAGAGAGAGAGAGAGAGAGAGAGAGAGAGAGAGAGAGAGAGAGAGAGAGAGAGAGAGAGAGAGAGAGAGAGAGAGAGAGAGAGAGAATAGTTGCAAGGGAGTTATATTAAGTGTTACCAAGAATTCTGCGTGCGAGTCAAGGATAAATTATTAAACCACAAAGGAGGATAATGTTTTGAGTAGTGTGTGTGTGTGTGTGTGTGTGTGTGTGTGTGTGTGTGTGTGTGTGTGTGTGTGTGTGTGTGTTTTCATAAGTAAATGATCACGCGAGTCATCGAATTACACAAAATAAACACAATAGGGCGACCGATTTTTGTTTATTTACTTATTCAATTAGCCACCTAATGAATAAATGAATAAATAGGTTCATTCATTACGTGAGCAATTCAATTAATAAAATCACATAACAGTAAAAAACAAATGTAATGAGAGGTAAAAGGAGAGTACACAAGTGAATAATAAACGATAAATAACAACAAGCAGAAGAATATTGAAAAAAAAAACGACAAAAAGTAACAAGATAAACTAAAATTATGAAAAAAAGTATATGGCAAAAACTATGAAGTGGATAAATAAGTCGCAAAAAAGGATAAAGTATCAATATAAAACAGGTAATAAAAAATCCATAACAAAAAGTAAGGTTATTATCGATGCACCTCTCTTAAGAACTATTATCA
>NC_087166.1:8915000-8930000 GCF_035594125.1 Scylla paramamosain
GCTCCTCCTCCATCTGGTGAAACCTGTCAGTAAAGGGATCAGCCGTGACCCTCACCCTTGTGACCTGACCTATTGTTAGTGCTGGAAATTAAAGCAAATGTGCCGTTCCTCTCCCGTTCTTCGTTCTTGTTTATTTCTGTATCTTGTTTTATGACGTTTTAGTCGACTACTGTTTGTATATTTGTGGTTTGGCGTCTTTTTTATTGTCTTTTTCCTTTTCCTTCTTCTTCGTCCTTTTACTTTTACTTCGTCTTCTAATTCTTTGTTTTCTTCTTTATCAACCTCCTCAATTCTTGTCTTTTCCTTCCTCCTCCTCCTCCTCCTCCTCCTTCTTTCTCGTCCCGCCGATACAAGCACACCAGCTCTGGGTCAATATTGGCAATGATGAAAGCATATTATTGCGTTAAGGCCCACGCCCACGAGAGAGAGAGAGAGAGAGAGAGAGAGAGAGAGAGAGAGAGAGAGAGAGAGAGAGAGAGAGAGAGAGAGAGAAGTTGGTTCAGTATTTGTGAAGAATAAACAATTACTTTTGTTTGGAATCTTGAGCATGATATGAGGCGGTTGAGCCCTTCCATCTCTCTCTCTCTCCTCTCTCTCTCTCTCTCTCTCTCTCTCTCTCTCTCTCTCTCTCTCTCGCTCTCGCTCTCGCTCATGCCTCACGTAAATTTCATCTTCCACGCAGCGCCTCGCCATCAGTCAGCGTCCAACAGACACGCAGTCCAAGTAGGAGATAGGTAGGTTTGGGGAGAGAGGGAGAGGGAGAGAGGGAGAGGGAGAGAGAGACGGAGAGGGAAGCTGGGAGGAAGAGTGAGAGCTTATCTGTACACAAGGGAATCACAACCATCGACTTCAGAGAGTCTTTGGCATACACATACACACACACACACACGCACACACACACACACACACACATGAACGAAATTTCTTGCACGTATCTTATTTAGTTTCTGTCATACTCCTGCCGCCGCGACGCCCCTGACACGCCCTGATCCCCGCGTGGTGTATGCTTTACTTATCGTTGCGCGGGAGAGCGTCTGGCTGTGAGGGGCTGAGGTGGAGCAGGAAGTGACAGGTGTGAGTTGACGTTTATTGAGACTCTTCTTGTATATAATCCAGTGGGGGAACAAACTCTGTCGTAACAAACAGTGTGGTAATAAACAGCTTAGCGTCTCTCTTTTGATCCAGTGTAGCGAGAATATGTAAGTCAATGCCCCCTTTAACTAGTCATCTCCCTCCCCCTGTCTGCCTTTCTCTCCCTCTCTCTCTCCCCTCTCCCCCTCGCAGCTTAGCCTCCCCTCCCAATCAGTCTTTCTCATAGCCAATCTCCTCTACGCAAACACAGTCTCCCCACCCATTCCCCCTCATCCCCAGTTAACTCTTTCTCGTAACTCTTTCCATTTTCACAATTCCCTGGCCCACACTCATCCAAAGAATCCATGACTTCTATTCTCCTTTTCCTCTCACACCTAAGAATCCGTCCTCCACTCTCTTCCACTCTAGATTTCCCCCCGTAATTCCCTGACCACACAAACGCTCCCACACCTCCCTTTATTCCACCGCCTCGTTCCAACACCCTTTCCTCTCCCATTTACTGAGCTGTTACTTTCCCTCCACTCTCCCCACACCACACAAAGCCTCCCCGTAACCACACTCCGCGCTCCCCTAAGCCCGCAAACCCCTCCGTCAACATCTCGTCCCCTCAGCCTCTCACCGCCTCGCACAGACTCACACAGACTCACGTAAAAGGCGAAAGATTTATGCGGTTTTTTTTTTTTTTGAGGGAGGCAATACATCAAATGAAATGAGATAATAAATAAAAAAATACATTAACAACAAAATGAATATAAAATAAAAAGAAAAAAAACGATAATGAAATAAGATAATGTACAGAAAGAACTAAATGAAGTAGATAAGAAACTAGGTAACACATTCCCACAAAGAAGACACAAACAAACTACAACATAAAGAAACACACACACACACAGACACACACACACACACACACACACACACACACACATGAACATAAATCAAATCCACATATACGTACAGCCTCCCGTCAGCCTCTCTCTCTCTCTCTCTCTCTCTCTCTCTCTCTCTCTCTCTCTCTCTCTCTCTCTCTCTCTCTCTCTCTCTCTCTCTCTCTCTCTCTCTCTCTCTGCATTCCCCCGCTTACTTGCAAACTCTGGCGCCGCATCACGAGAGGTTTATTCCCGTCACCTGGAGCGGGCGCAGAGCAGGAGTAGGGTAATAAAAGATCAGTATTTGCCAGCTATTAAACTTGGGCCAGGAGTGAAGTGCCTCCGTCCTGCGTGGCCCAGTGGGGGAGGCAATTATGTCTGTGTGCCGTGTAATGTAAACGAGGGAGTTTAATTAGTTTGGCGCTGGGGCAAAATGCTACAACACCTGTAGTAATGAGAAGGTGTGTCAGGTGGTCGTAATGAGAAACTCTGCGTTGAAGTGTTATTAGTAGTTAGACGTAAGACAACGGTGGTGATCGTTTGGGGTGTATGTGTGTGCATGTGTGTATGTGTGTGTGTGTGTGTGTGTGTGTGTGTGTGTGTGTGCGCGCAGGTGGGTGGGTAGGTGGGTCAGTATGTGTTCCTTTGTTTCCTCTACATTTTTGTCCTGTCTTCATGTCTCGTACCCTGCCTTTTGTTGTTTTCCCACCTCTCTCTCTCTCTCTCTCTCTCTCTCTCTCTCTCTCTCTCTCTCTCTCTCTCTCTCTCTCTCTCTCTCTCTCTCTCTCTCTCTCTCTCTCTTTTTTTACCTGCATTTTTCACCTCTCCTTTAACCCCATTCCTCCTCTCTCCTTCCATTCCTTCCCCTTCCCTTCCATTCCCTTCCATTGCCTCCCTCGCCTCCCACTCCCAGCCTCTTGTATAGCATCGTTTCTGAGCAGACTTTTAACTCCTGCATCCCGGCATATCCTTTCCCCCTGAGGGCCTCACAACTATTCCCATTATTGGCCTTCGCGGCAGCAAGATACTCTGCCTGAATGGGGTCAATACCTCCCTGGGGACTGAGGGAGGAGTGTCTATTTAATTATTTTTCCCCTCCTTTAATAGGGCGCAGAAGCTGATGATTCTCTCGTAAGGGGGAAAAAAGAAAGGGATTGTATTGCGTAAAATGAAAAGATGGTTTGATCGAAGTTAAACTGTTTGGGGATTAGAGAAACAACATTAAAGAACAGCATACTTTGACCTTATTCCGCCCTGCCGCAGGAGTGGTGTGCGTATTTACGGCGGCGACTAGTAAGGTCACTGGAGTTCAGGTTAGGTCACGTGGGGTGGTGTAACGAGTGGGGGGAGGATGAGGCAATGGAGATTTATATATATTCTTGTAGTCTTTGGAATGTTTCGTGTGGGAGAAAAGGTGTTTATCGTTTTGTCTATTATTTTTGTAATTTCTTCTTTCTCCTCCTTTTCCTTCTCCTCCTCCTCCTCCTCCTCCTCCTCCTCCTCCTCCTCCTCCTCCTCCTCCTCCTCCTCCTCCTCCTCCTCCTCCTAGATAGTATAGTTCTTTCAGACCCTCCCATTAGGATCAACATATCTACTGCTGTTTGTTTTTTTCCTTTCTGTTTCTCCTCCTCCTCGTTCTCGTCCTCGTTGTTGTTGTCTTCTTCCTCCTCCTCCTCCTCCTCCTCCTCCTCCTCCTCCTCCTCCTCCTTTTTCTTCCTTCTCCTCCTCCCAGATTACCTGTCTTACCTGTCGCCTCCATCCAATTGCTTCAGTAAGTGGCGCCTCAGTCTTCCAGGAGGAGTTATCTTCTCCTTATAAGCTTCTCTGAGGTGTCCATTCTCTCTCTCTCTCTCTCTCTCTCTCTCTCTCTCTCTCTCTCTCTCTCTCTCTCTCTCTCTCTCTCTCTCTCTCTCTCTCTCTCTCTCTCTCTCTCTCTCTCTCTCTCTCTCTCTCTCTCTCTCTCTCTCTCTCTCTCTCTCTCTCTCTCTCTCTCTCTCTCTCTCTCTCTCTCTCTCAGGCTTAACTTACCTTCTTCAAATCTGTCTTCTTTTTGTTTCCTCTTTGCCACATTTTATCTTCTTCATTTGTCTCAGTTCCTTTTTTTCTCGCTCAGCTTGTTCTAAGTTTGGATTTTTTTCTTTGTGTTTAACTTCATTCTGTGTAAGTTTTCTTTTCTTTGGTTTGTTTTTGCTTGCGTGAGTTTATCTGTCCTTTGTGCGTCTTAAAGTTATGTTTTTTTTTGTTTTGGTGCTAAGTTTTCTTTCGTTTCTTTTTCTATGTTCTTTATGCTTACTATTTTACTATTTGGTGCACGTTCCCTTAGGTGTGTGTGTGTGTTTGTGTGTGTGTGTGTGTGTGTGTATCTGTCTGCCTTGCCTGCGCGTGCGTGTGTGTGCACGCGCGTGTGTTTTCCATGTTGCATCTTCCTCGCTAATTGTTTTTGTCGGTGATGGATTTTGCTCGTTACCGCCCTCTCGTGGCTCTACTTGTCTTCCTTCAAGTTAACTTTTCTCCCAAGTTTGGCCTCAGCGATCCAGAAAGATTTCGCTCCCGCCACCTCGTTCGGGGCTGAGTTCGTCTTTGTTACAATAATGTCAGGCCGCCTCCTTTGTTCCTTTTCCGAGTATCATTTTCCCAAGCGTGTTTCATAGAAAGAAGAATTTTAATTCTTCTCACTTTTAACATTTTTCGATTTCCTGATAACCTATCTACCCAGTGTTTTCTATTCACTCTCTCATTCACTCAGTCTCTCGAATTAAGCATTCACTCATTCTCTGGCTTTTAGTGCATACCACGTTTTAACACCCCTATTAAATTTCCTAGTATCCCATTGACTCACTCACCCACGCACTCGTAAATTAAACTCATGCATTCAATCACTAACACGCGATTTTACATGACTCCAATTTCACGAAAGTCCATTTATATATCCTCTTACTTACTCTGGAGAGTTTTAACACTTCTCAATTTCTTAGTATCTTATTTCGCCTGGTACGCACTCACTCATACACTCATTTCATGCATTCACTCACTCACTAACCTTTCTTGGTAATACACGTTTCTACAAGCCAGTTCAGTTGCACTAATGCATCCATTTACTCACTATCCATTCTTGAGAAGATACATATTTTTAAAGACTCCCATTTAAGTTCTATGATAGCCTGTTTATTCATGCACTTCCTCATTTACTCATCCATTCAGTAACTCATAACATATTAGTTTCAACATCGCTGTTTAATTCTCACTCCTCCATAAACATTTACACACACACATTCACTCACTCCTCCATAAACATTTACACACACACATTCACTCACTCGCAAGCATAACACAAATACTCATACGCAGCACACGAGGGGTAACAACAATACCACGAAAAAATGCAACCACAAAAAAAAAAAAAAGAATTCTGAAATAGCATAACTTTTTTTTCAAGAACGCGACTCATTGAAAACTTTTGAAGGAGAGACCAACATTTGCAGGCAATCATATTTACAGCACGAAGATGCAATACCATCCCCAAGTACTACACTCTTGTATATATAATAATAATAAAGTTGCTGTCGTTTTAGATTGGGGAGGAAAAATGCGATCCTGCTCCAAATGGTGTGGATATGAAAGAGGGCGAGCGAGCGAGTGCTGTGACCCTCGCCAGGATTTTTTTTTTCACTGGGAGAATAAATCAAGTGCATTTCATTTTTAGCAAAGGCTTTTAGGGGTGGCGCAGAAGCTCCCTGGCTGGGTATGGAGGTCAGGTTTGGGTGTTGGGAGTAATGTGAAAGTGTACAAGGTTTATAGGGCGCCTGGTAATGCCTTGTCCGTATCTCTCCTGCCTTGCTCTCTCTCTTCCTTCCTTTCGTTTTACCTTCCCGCACGTAGGATTACACTTCGTTAGGCTCAGGACCAGCTGCCTTCTTTCTCTCCTTCTTCATGTTCCTTTTTCCAGGGGCACTTCAATTACTGGGGCTTGTGCTTTCTCTCTCTCTCTCTCTCTCTCTCTCTCTCTCTCTCTCTCTCTCTCTCTCTCTCTCTCTCTCTCTCTCTCTCTCTCTCTCTCTCTCTCTCTCTCTCACCCCACTATGATCCTCACACAATATTTCCTAAGCTCCGTCTCAATTTTTTTTTTATTCCATCCTTGCTTACAATCAGGGACAGTTTAACGAAGGCACAAAATCTTGAACTCTTCGCTGTGGGACTGGCCAGACTCAATCCCACTCTCTCTCTCTCTCTCTCTCTCTCTCTCTCTCTCTCTCTCTCTCTCTCTCTCTCTCTCTCTCTCTCTCTCTCTCTCTCCTTCCCTTCCTTCGCTCTCTCTCCGGTCCCTTCCTTTTCCCTCCCTCCCTCGCTCCGCCCTTCCAGCAACAGGTTTGTTCAGACAACTATAAAACTCTTTGCCTGAACATGGGGCAGGAAAAGAGTGGGACTGGGAGTACATGAGAGAGAGAGAGAGAGAGAGAGAGAGAGAGAGAGAGAGAGAGAGAGAGAGAGAGAGAGAGAGGGGGGGGGGATAGTAAAAGAGGTAAAGATAAACACAGTCGGAGGGAGTCAGAAAAATTGTGTATCATAAGAGAAAACAGGTCGCTACATTAACATAAGTACTTATAGTAAAAAAAAAATAAAATTTGCAGGAAAGATATAATTGGGGTACCACAGCAATATTAACAGTAGATAGATAAATACATAAGGAAATACAGATTCTATTGCAAAAATTGATTACTAGATAACAGGAAAATGCTAGACAATAGAAAAAAAAACAATTCCTAAGAAGCAACTGAGAAATAAAAGCAGTGAATGAAAAATGAAAGAAAAACTAGAGCTAGAAATAAAAGAAAAATACATGAAAACGCGTAACTAAAAAAAAAAAATACAATAGGCCAGAACACCATTAAAACAAAGAAAAAAAGAAAGAAAACGGTTCCAAAACACAATTACGTCCCCTAACACCCAGCAGCAAAAAAAAAAAAAAACAGTAATAAAGTTTCCCTTAAAATGGTGATTGGTGGACACGGGAGACGCACAGCACTCCATATATTGCACGTTATCGTAAGTCGAGGGGAGACAAACGTTATGGCCGTCATAGCTAACCCGAATTACAGCCGCTGCCGCCGTCCATCTTGGGGAATTACTGCCGAGTCGCGCCGGGTTGTCGAGGGATAAACGTGATATACAATTACAGAACACTTAAGGACCTTAGCTCGGCCTAGAACAGGGAGGCGGAGGCGCAGCAGCAGCAGCAGCAGCAGAACATGGAATTATGACGTTAACCTCCAGAACTACAACATACTCTAATTTCCAAACGTAAAACCAGGGAAGATGTCAATTTCTGTTCCTGAAAGCTTAAAAAAGATGCGTGTTTCTAAGATTGGACGTATTAATTGTTCAGTTTTAAGCCCCAAAAAGGAATAGAATGCTAATTTCTTTGAAGAGATGTGAATTTCCAAAACTAGAAGTATGACTTGTTCTTTTATAAACCCAAAAAAATGGAATGGATGCCAATTTATAAACAATGATCCAAAAATACATGTGCATTCTCTTTGACAATCTCAATAAGACGTTATAAAAGAAAGTAAAGAAAAAGATAACCGTTTCAGGATAATTTTCAAACCTGTATCTAAAAGTTTAGATTTAATTTCAACCAAAAAAAAATAAATAAATAAATAAATAAATAAATCAAAGAAAGAAAATTAAGATAGAAGTAAGAATACACGACACTGCAACGAGCAACCAAAAAGAAAAGAAAAAAAAAAGAAAACTCGTATAAAGAAAGAATAAAGATACAAGTGATGTAAAAAGGAAGGAGGAGGATGAGGAGGTGGAGGAAGACGAGACGAAAGAGGACGATAAAAATAGCTCCAAGGGAAATAAGAGGAAGAGCGAAAGGAAGAAGAGAAAGAGAATCATAAAAACAGTAGGACATAAGAAGGACAAGAAAGAAGGAAGGCAGGAAGAGAAGACCTTTATTCTGAGGGACACGTACCAGAGGGAGGGATTATGCAGGTGATGTGTGCCCCTGGTCCATCATGCAGGCGAGGACTTTCACCTGACAGGGAATAGACAGCTGGTTGCCCCCTCGCCCCACCTTACCTGCCCAACCACCTTGTCCACATCCCAGCCCAGCACCTTCCCCTCGTCCCGCCCACACCTATCCAGTCTCCCTCGCTCTGCCCTCAGTTGCCCAGTCCCCTCACCTATCTCGTCATCCTCGCTCTGCCCTCATCTTCCTCGCCACCTGGTCCACGGAAAGATGATAATGACGATGAAGCTTAAAAATAATGGTGAAATTTACTTGAAAATAATGGTGAAAGTTAAAAATAATGACGATGAAACTGAAAAACAGTGATGAAATTTTTCAATATTAATGATGAAACTTTGAAATAATGATGATGAGACTCAAAAATAATAATGATGAAGACCGGTCTGGAATCGAAGACCTAAAGAGAAACTGTTCCGTTGATGGAGAGAGAGAGAGAGAGAGAGAGAGAGAGAGAGAGAGAGAGAGAGAGAGAGAGAGAGAGAGAGAGAGAGAGAGAGAGAGAGAGAAAGGAAAAATTATTCGTCACGTGGAATGAGAGTTCACCAGATGCAGAGGATCGGAAATCAATTTAATAAAGTTGATGAGATAAAAACTTCCACTTTACGCTCCCCGTCACGTGAGGGAGGCGATGCTGAGTAGTGATGGTTACACGTGTCATTTAATACCTTGTCTTTTATCGATTTTTAAAAGGGAGGAAAATAATTGGCTTTTTTTACTCTGTGTTAAGAAAATAGTAGGTACGTTATTCATTCCCCCTTTTTGTTGCACGTGTGTTATTTAATTCGTTGCTTTTCGTATTATTTTTTTAAGAGGGAGAAAATAATTAGCTTTTCGTTTTATTGTGCCCTTTACTCTTCACGTGTTAAGAAAATAATAGCCTCGTCATTCAATATCTCTTTTCTATCACAAGTGTGTCATTTAATATGTTACTTTTTATTACCTTTACGAGGGAGAAAATTGCGTTTATTTATTTATTTTTTCTCTATTTCATTACCCTTTTGACCTTCATATACTAAGAAAATACATGCGTCATTTGATACGTCTTTTTTTCCTTTCTTTTCATTTTTTTCTTTAGATGGGCAATTTTTCACTTTTCATTTTACTCTTGACTGAGTTTCTTCGTGTGTTAAGGAAATAATAGATGGAAGGTTAGGTCGGGATAGGTGAGATTAAATACCTCAATTTCTTTTTTTTTTTTCTATGAGCTGCAACATAGCTTCTTTTTCTTTTTTTCTTTTTTTTACTCTTCATTGACCTTCACGTGTTAAAATGAAATAAAAAAATAAATAAATACAACATAGCTCCTTTTTTCCTTTTTCTTTTTTTTTTTTTTGTTACTCTTCATTGACCTTCACGTGTTAAGATAAAATAAAAAAAAAAAAAAAAGATAAATACAACTAAACAAGATAATAATAACAAGATAATAACACCGTAAATTATCCTCAGTTAAATTTCTCACCAACATTCCTCCCTACAAGATTTCCCCAAGGATGGCTCCCCCTAAACCCACTAAAATATAAATGAAGTAACGTGAGGGGAATTTATCATGGAAGAAATTATTATTGGTGAGATTTTCATGGATAGAATTTGCATAGAAGCGTGTGATGCGACATTAATTAAGGGATTACCTCCGGATAGCGATAGGGAGGTGAACCAAGTATGATACGCTAATATTTATTCTGTATATAGTGAAGCTGATTGTAAGGTTGAGAGATAATGATGTAATATTTATCCTTCTAACGGTGCATAGTGAAAATGATTGAGTTGAGAGAATAATGTGATGTCCAACTCTTTACCTGTACATAGTGAGAGTGATGGTAGAGGGAAGGGGTAATGATTTAATAACTAACCTGTACATATTGAAAGTGATGTTAAGATGAGGGAATAATTATGTAATATCTAACCCTTTACCCCTACATAGTGAGGGTGATGATGAGGGGAAGGGATGATGATGTGATAACTAACTTTTTACCTGCACATATTGAAGGTGATAGGTGAGGGAATAATGACGTGATATTTAACCTTTTTACAGACGCATATTAAAACGCATTTGATCCTCCGCTGGGAGGCTCAGCCACAATACACCACTGGGCAGATGTGGGGTTTAAAATTTCACTCGTACTTGTTTTTCTCACTTTATAATTTAGTTTTTTTCACTTTGCCTTCATAACACACTTCCCGTTTCCCTTCCCCTTCTCCTCCTCCTCCTCCTCCTACTCCTCATCTCTACTCTACTCTCTTCCTTCCCTACCTGTTTACCCACCTCCTCCTCTTCTCCCTTCCTCTCCCCCTTTCCTTCCTCTTCCTCGTCTCCTCTTCCCTTTCCCTGCATACACTCCTACCTACCCATCTCCCTCTTCCTTCCTTTTTCTTCCCCATCCCTTCCTTCTCCTCGTCTCTCTATCCTTCCCTGCATACTCACGTACCTACCCGTCTCCCTCCTTTTCCCTCCCCTCTCCCATTCTCTCGCTCCCCCTTCCCCTCCTCCTATCAGTCCGCGGTAAAACATTCTCCAACCTCCACGATTTCGAAAGTGTAATTCCGTCCCTCATCAAAGTTTTAGGTTGTGGTGGATTGAATTGTGTGGCGGAGCGGAAGGTGTTTAGCTCTGTCTTGGCCCCGCGGCACCCAAACACCGCCTTAAGGGTGCCACCAGCGGCCCTAACCTGGGGTTTAGCGCTCTTATCATACGGAAGAATTGGATTAGATAATTTTAATGGAAGTCTGACGTTCGTGAGTGTGGGGATTTGATCTTTGAGCTTGTGTCTGTTGTTGCTGCTGCCTCACACGTCAGCACACGTCAGAGCACGTCAGGATAAGGTCACCGCCTCCGCCTTCCTGCCAAACCATCACTACTAGAACATTTAAAGCATAAGAAAAAATGAAAACAAGCTATCATGCCAATCCATACACCTGTCTAATCTTGTAAAAGCTCCATAAAAAAAGCCATAAAAAACGTGAGGACATAAGAAAACAAGGGTAATCTGCAAGAAATCATCAGATGTACACGTTGCATTTGTTATATAAAACACGCTTACGTATTTCTATTTATCTCTATCCATACATTTGTCTAGTCTTCATCCAAAGCTCCTTATTGACTCAGCACTGACAACCTTATTACTGAGTCTGTTCCATTCATCCAACATACTGCTGCAGCCACCGCCACCTGCCTTCTGCCTCCTGCCTCTGCTAATCATGTCACGTTCACCTCTCCTAATAGTGTCAGGACTTTGATGCTCGTTATTGTTGCTTTTAGTTCGAGTATTATGTTATTGGCATTGTCGTGTAGTGTTATTGCACATGTAAACAAGAGAGAGAGAGAGAGAGAGAGAGAGAGAGAGAGAGAGAGAGAGAGAGAGAGAGAGAGAGTAAATATAGCTCTGTGATGCATGTCTTTGCTCCAGGCACATTACGGACTGGAAAAAAAAAACACCAGATTGAAAAAATAAAACGTTTGTCCTCATCATGGTAACATTTCCTGCGGCCTTCAACGTTTGCTGAGAGAGAGAGAGAGAGAGAGAGAGAGAGAGAGAGAGAGAGAGAGAGAGAGAGAGAGAGAGAGAGAGAGAGAGAGAGACTTGTAATTACAGTGATAATGAGTAACAAGACACAAAAGATTTCTTAGTCAGTCGAATGAAATGTAATTAATCTCTGAAATGAATTTACATGGAACCAGAGAGAGAGAGAGAGAGAGAGAGAGAGAGAGAGAGAGAGAGAGAGAGAGAGAGAGAGAGAGAGAGAGAGAGAGAGAGAGAGAGAGAGAGAGAGAGAGAGAGAAAGTTGTTACTGGAAGGGAGTCACTATTTGTATTATTCGTTGTAGGAAATCAGAAAATAGCACCAATTTTGAACGTTAACAGGGAAGGGTGGAGCAAATAAAAAAGGAACGTTCATTGGAGCACGCAATAAGCAGTGACCTTGAAGAACAGATAATAAAAGCATGCAAATACTCGTTTATTGGGGTTATTCACCAAACGAGGATGCGCGATTCAGGTGAAAGCGCGAACTGAAATGACGAAAAAATGACGGAGCTGAAAATTTATTGGAACGTTTCGTGCAGGCAACAATCTTTGTCTGTCTGTCTGTCTGTCTGTCTGTCTGGCTGTCTGTCTATCTGTTTGTCTGTCTTCCTATCTGTTTCTTTTTCTCTGTGTGTTTGTCTCTCTATCTCTGTTCTTTTGTCTGTCTGTCTGTCTGTCTTTCTGTCAGTCTGCATTTCTGTGTCTGTTTCTTTCTCGTATCTCTCTCTCTCTCTCTCTCTCTCTCTCTCTCTCTCTCTCTCTCTCTCTCTCTCTCTCTCTCTCTCTCTCTCTCTCTCTCTCTCTCTCTCTCCTTTTCCATTCATTTTCTTATGTTTCCATTTATTCTGTACCTTCTCTATTATCTTTCTCTCCTCGACTTATTATTTTCTCTTATTTTTTTTAAAAGAAAGTTCATTCACATTCTTTTCTCCTCTCACCTTGTTACATGCTTTTATTTCTCTATTTTTTATCAGCTTCCTCTCCAGTTACACATTTTTCTTTCTCTTTTTATCATTCCTTTATTTTTTTCTATCCCATTCTTCTTTACTTATTCTTTGTTCCTTTTTTCTTCTCTAGTTACGTTTTACCTTCCCTCTTTTTTTCTGTTGCCCTTTCTTTCCCCTCTGTCTCCAGTTACCAGTTATCCTTCTTTGCCTATCCACCTTCTATTTTATTTTGTTTTATTTTATTGTATTGTTTTGTCTACCTATCTTCCATATTTTTAACCAGTCCAATAATCCTTTCTTTTCCTTCTCCAGTTACGTTTATTTTCCATCCTTATCCTTTCTTTTCTTCAATATCTCCAATTATCCTGGTTTCCCTTCGCATTTTTTATTTGATTTTTCCCCCATCTTTTATTTTCCATCCTCTTTTCAGTCACACACCCATTCCCCTCTCTCCAGTTACCAGTTATCCTTATTTCCTTACCTGCATATTATTTTCCACCTTTAACTTTTTTTTTCCTATCAGTTACCAGTTATCCTTGTTTTCATTCGCATGTTTTCGTTTTTCTCCCATCTTCCTTTCATTTTTCACTTTCCTCTCAGTCACCCACTCATCCTCCTCTCTGCAATTGCCAGTAATCCTTGTGTCCTTGCCTTTGATTTTCAACCCTTACCTTCTCTTTCCCCTCACAGTCACCGGTCACTAGTCTGCCTACCTTTATTTCCACCTTTATCCTCTCTTTCCCCACTCCCAGTTACCAGTCAGCCTTGCTTTTAATACCCCATCACTTCACTCCCAAACCTCCAGCCCTCAATTGTCGCCCCGCGACAGGCACATTGGCGGTCAGGATGCCGGAATAAGTTGTTGTATTAAACCCGAGCGCTTCGTCAGAGTCAAGACGAGGCGCCGACACGGGGAAAGACTCCATCCCTCACGGCCAATTGTGCGGAAAACCTTCAATAGCAAGAGAGATTTTTTTCGGGTAGCCGAGAGAGAAACGCGGGAGAGATGGAGGGATGGAGGAGGGAGGAAGGCAGGGAGAGGGAGGGAGAGTCTTTTCAGAGAGTGCCCTGTTTCTGGAAGCCTAAAGGGGAAGCGTGAGGGGACAAAGAGACGCCTCAAGGGAAGAGTGAGCGAAGTGGGTTTGTAAGTTGGCCAGTTAGATAGTAAGAGTGAGGGGAAGGTGAGCCGGCCCGAGGGAATGCCAGGGAGGGGAGAGGGTTCTCGAGGGAGGGCGAATAGTGGCAGACTGAGACCATTTAAAGGAATGTGAGTCGCCAGTGAGACCCATTAGAGGAAAATTAAAGGAGAAATGAGAATGAGTGAGAAACGAGTGACGCTGCGAGACTCAAGCTGGGAAAGTATACATTCTCTTCACGTACCGAAGAAAAAAAAAAAGACATGTGGGGAGAAATGTGGAAGAAAAATGGTTCTAAAAGGGAAAAAAACACTTCAGGAAAATTAGTGAGAGAAAACCTTACCGTAAGATCAAGGTAGGGAAGGAAAAAAATGCTCAAATGGGGAAAACACGTGAGGAAAACTGTCTTAAGTTAATTAATGGGAAAGCTGAGAGGGAGGATAGTACCATAAGTTAAGGGATAAAGATCGAGGCAGGAAAAAATGACTTAAAAGCAAAATCACTTGAGGAAAACTATCGCAGGTTAGTAAAGGGGAGAAAATTGAGAGGGAAAACCGTACCGTAAGTTGAAGGTGAAGACAGGTGTATATGAGACAGGTAGTAAACAGTGGCGCGCTACTAATGTGTGTATGGAGAGGAGAAAAGGAAATAGGAACCATTACTCTCTGGATTTAAGAGCTAAGTAAGAGCCTACCAGAGAGAGAGAGAGAGAGAGAGAGAGAGAGAGAGAGAGAGAGAGAGACGGAAGACATAAAAAGATTAACTCAGTCCTCTTTTTTACCACACCGCGAGAGAGAGAGAGAGAGAGAGAGAGAGAGAGAGAGAGAGAGAGAGAGAGAGAGAGAGAGAGAGAGAGAGAGAGAGAGAGAGAGAGAGAGAGAGAGAGAGAGAGAACCACTTGAGCCAATAAGAGTTAAAAGCATCAGCGTGAGAGTGGTGATGAGAGCTGTAGAGAGAGTTAAGTGGCCACTGAGGGAAGGATAGAGGAGAGGTACCGAATAACACAGACAGAGACAGGAAAAGGGAGGGAAAAATATGGCCTCTAAAACACTCCTTACCTCAGGCTTAAGTAAAGTTTGGGAAAAGATTTATTTGAAGTGTCACTTTTCACACGTATTTTTTTTTATTTTCATTCTTTATTTTTTCGTGACTATATTTTCAGCGAGACGCACGGAAAATATGGGGGGAAAATATGGTTTCAAAGATTTTACTCCTTACCTGAGGCTTCGTTCGGGGAAAAATATACATGGAGTGTCACTTTTTACACTTTTCGTGATCTGATTTCTCGTTTCGTTTTTTTTTTTTTTTTTTGTTTCTTTTAGGCTTCATCGAGGTAGTCAGAAAAAAAAAGGGGAAAAGATAAAGGGTCTAAAATACTCCTTAAGAAATGGTTCAGAAAAAA
>NC_087166.1:8935000-9025000 GCF_035594125.1 Scylla paramamosain
CTCCTCTTCTTATCTTCCTGCAATCTCCTTTGTCTTCTACTTTCGCCATAACAAAAGTACGTGACGAGTAATCTTTATGTCTTCCTTGGTCATTCTTCTCTTCTTTCCATTTCTTTACTTCCTCAACTTTTTTTTTCTTTTCTTCCTCTTTTCTTCTCTCTCATCCTTTCCCCTCTTCTTTCTTTTCTCTTCTTTTCTATTTCTTCACTTCCTCACTCTTTTCATCCTTTTTGCTTTCCCTTCATCTCCCCTTCTTTTCCCTCGCCTTCCCCCTTCCCTCCTCCCCTCTTCTTCCTCTCTTTTTCTTGATTTCTTGTTTCATATTTTTTCCTCTCTTTTTTCTCCCATTCCTCATTCTTTTTATTTCTAAACTTGCTTAATGTTTTCTCTCCATCCTCTTTTCCCTCCTTGTCTCCTTCTTCCTTTCTTCTTTTCCTCTCCTTCATCTTTTTCCCTCCCTTTTTCCTGTTTTTCTTCTTATATTCATCCCCTCTTCCTCCTTCAGTTCCTCTTTATACGTATCTTATCCTTTCATCCTTTACTCTTTGCATCTCCCCTTCGTGTATCGTCATTTATTGTGTCCTTGCTCTGAATAGCCATTTCCCCTCCCATCTTTCCTTCCTTTCCCTCCATCCACTCATCTCTCCCATCATTCCTCCTCTCTCTCCCCCTTCCTGCTTTCACCAGCCTTTTCCCTCCGCACCTGGCGTCATAGATTCCCTCCTGTTCCCTCCATCCCTCCATTCGACGTTCCCTCCTGCGGACAAGATTAAAGGCCAGCAAGATTTATTGGCAATATAGGAGCGGGCGAACGAGAAGAGAAGGAAAAAATTAAAGTAGAGAGAATGATTAATTTGCGGGCAGGGCAGGTGGGAAGCATTAAGTGACACGAATACCAAGTAAAAACACACACACACACACACACACACACACACACACACACACACACACACACACACACACACACACACACACACACTCGTATTTCTCTCTCTCTTCTCCCCACGAATGAGAATCAAGACCTCCTTCCCTAAACTCCCCCTCGCCTGCCAATCATGCGCAAGCTGCCTCGCCCACGCAGAATCAAGCACCAAAGAGCACAGGCAAGTAGGGATCCAGTGCAGCTTACCGGGGGATTTTCAAACACAGTGACAGGAGTGGCAAGTAGTCAATATTTTGTGGGGGTGCTGTGCGGTTACTTGTTCAGACACGTTTCTTCTCTCTCTGGTTCTTAAGTGTCAGAGTGCGTCTCCATGTACAAGTTCTCTCCGCTTGTTCCTGCGCGTTGGATCTTGTGTTTCCCATAACATTTTTGTACCTCAGCTCCATCTCGCGGGTCAAACGCACTTTTCTATTCTTACTGCCTCTGTATATAGCGAGAGGACGGAGGAGAGAAACACAGGGTCATTGGATTAGAGGGTTCACCTGCAAGCCAACTGCTTTATAATGAGATTACCTCTGTCTGTGCTATCCTTCCTTCGTTTCTGTTATCTTCTGTCTATGCTGTCCGCTTCTCTCACCATATCCTAGGTAGTATTGTCTTTCTTTTCTATTCCTTTGTGTTCACTAGACAATTACATTCTATAGATATCCTTTGTCTGAGAAAGAGTAGACTATAAAAGTAAGAAGGCTTCTCTGTACGCTCATTCTTCGCACACAATGCTGACAGGAAAGAAAAATGCAAAAGAAGAAGGAGGAGAAGTAGGAGAGCAAGGAGGAAGAGAAGAACGAGAAGGAGAAAGAAGGCGATTAAAGGACGTACTGGATGTGAATGAGGGTGCAGGAGATTTACGGGGAGAAGGATAAGAGACAGGAGAGAATCTGGAGCAAGAGGTCAGAAGGACTTCGAGTGACCAAGTAAAAAGATAATGAACTCGTTGCCTGGCAGACATGTTTATGCAACCCGACGGAGAAAAATCTGAGCTCCAGGTTGCATTCATTACCTGCTGGAGGAGGAGGAGCCCTTAGCGCCCTAATGGCCTCCTGCGAAGCCTCAAGCCCGGCGTCACCAGGAGCAAAATTCAAGGCAAGCCGGGAGAGCGAGGTGGTTCAGGTCTCATTAGCAATATTACTTCAAGGGAGAGTTTTGGCGTGGGAGCGAAGAAAAAAAAAAGGTTTACCATTAAGAAGTTTTACCCCCCCCACTTCTCTCTCTCTCTCTCTCTCTCCTCTCTCTCTCTCTCTCTCTCCTCTCTCTCTCTCTCTCTCCTCTCCTCTCTCTCTCCTCTCTCTCTCTCTCTCTCTCTCTCTCTCTCTCTTCTCTCAGATCCCCCCCTTTTTTTCTCTTTACTTCGAAGAAACCATTCAACTTTTGGCATAACGTTCATAGAGTATTTATTGCTAATTAGGTTGTGAGGAAGGTACGTAAGATTTTTCAATTAGTGGGAAGATTGGGTGGTAAAGTAATTCTTTTTTTTTACTGCCGCCTCACGTTCCCCCTTCGTGATCCGGTAAGTAATTTAGATTAGAATTAATTGACTGCCGGAGTTCTTTTTCTGTCCCCTGGACGAGCCTTGATGTTTTCACGTGTTTGGCGAGAAAAGTTTCCGGGTCTTCAAGTCTCGTCCCTTTTGGTCCCGCGTTTCTTTCAGCAGCTGTGCATTCAGTCGCTCACCCGCCCCCAAAAAGTCCACTCAGTCACTCAGGAAAGGAAACTGCAAAAGACGGGATGAAAATGTTTTAAACGCCCAACAGATCTGTGACGAAATTGGTGCCCGCCGTGAAATGTGTCTGAACTTCCAACGGGCAAACTTATTATCAGGTTAGAATTACGGCGATAATCAGAAAAAAACAAAAAAAACGCTCCATAATGTCATCTCTAAAAGTGCATCATCGGATTTATTGGCACACACACACACACACATACACACACATACACACACACACACACACACACACACACACACACACACGAGAGGAGGATTGGAAGATCTTCGGAATTAGACTGGCTTGTATTTCAAATTCTCCTCCGTTTCACCTTTTTTTTTTTACAAGATGCAGAAAATTACCAACTTTTTTTCCTATTTGTATCCCTTGACCAGTCTCCTTCACAAAGAAAAAAAAAGGCACGCAGAGAGAGAGAGAGAGAGAGAGAGAGAGAGAGAGAGAGAGAGAGAGAGAGAGAGAGAGAGGAGAGAGAGAGAGGGGAAAGCTTAAAATAATACGAAAATATATAAATAGGTTCTACTAAGATAGAAATAGATACAGGGAGATCCATTTACAGGAATTTATACAGGAAGGATCGAAACTTGACCACTAAAAGATCGATTCTTTAGTTACACAAGGATGAGACTGGGTGGAAATCTACCAGGTAGGGGCAAGACAGATAAACAGAAGAGGAGCAGTAAGTAGGCGGAAAAGACAAGTAAATGAAAGAAGAGGATCGGTCAGTAGGAGGGTGGTAGGACAGTTAAATGACAAAAGAGGAGCAATCAGCAGCAAAACAAGGACAAGTAGATGACAAGAGGAGCAGTCAGTAGGAAAGTGGAAGGAAGGGTAGATGAGGGAAGAGAAACAGTCAGTAGGAGGAAAGAGAGACAGGTAGAAAACAGAAGAGGGGGTCAGTAGATGGGGAAAAGGACAAGTAGATGAAAGAAACAGTTAGTAGGAGGGAAGAAAGGCAGGTAGACAACAGAAGAGATAGGTAGATAAAAGGTAGATAACAGAAGAGGGAATCAATAAGAGGGCGGAAGGACTAGTGAATGACAAAAGAGAGACAATCAACAGAAAGGCGGTGGCGTTTAAGAGTGTGTATGTGGGCGTTGGCATTTGGAGGGCTGCAATACTGTGGCCAGCGACCCTCCGCATTACCATAACGTGAACATACCGTAGAAAATGGGCGGTGGAGTTTTGGGATGGTATAAATAAACGAACACCCCCTCCCTCTCTCCCCCCCCCTAAAACGAAAACGTACAAAACTCGGGATGGCGTAGCGAAAATGTTGCGGCCGTAAAAATGATGGACGAAAATACGGTAGAATCACCTCCCATTGAGTGAAATATGGCGCCGCAATAACGAAATGCACCTTGGGAATTTATGCTGTCACAAAACTTAATACCCAAGAACATTCGCCAAATTACACTGAAGGGAGGGAGTCTGTTTAGGGAACGAGAGGGACGGAGTATGTCGTATTGTAAATTTTATGGTTGTCTCGAGTCCAAAGCGGTAAACATCCCTCTTGGCACTGGAATAGAATAGAATGGTAATAGTTAGTGATTGGGAGGAGAGTAGTGGTAGTAGTGTCAAGAGATTGGATGAATGGTAGTAGGAATAAAAGTGTCAAATGTTTAGGAGAATGGTAATAGCAGTTTTAAGGGATTGGAAGAATAGTAATAGCAGTGTTAAGTGATTGGGATTAGATCAATAGTAATGCTGATTGGTAAAATAGTAATAGTAAAAGTTAAGTAAATGGGAGGATGGTAATGATAATAGTAGTGTTAAGTAATTGGGAGAGAAAATAAGGTCTCTCTCTCTCTCTCTCTCTCTCTCTCTCTCTCTCTCTCTCTCTCTCTCTCTCTCTCTCTCTCTCTCTCTCTCTCTCTCTCTCTCTCTCTCTCTCTCTCTCTCTCTCAGTTTTTTTCCCATAGTTTCAATTTCACAACCAGCTCTGAAACTTAATAATAATAACGTTACTACACCTATTTCAATAAGGATCGCTAAGTTTTGGCGAAAAAATAGCAGGAATTCCAGTAACAGTAATAATTTTAATGACCAGTGACGCAAGTGCTATTTATAACATTGCAGTAAGTAACAAGACACGTGCCAGTTCTCTCTCTCTCTCTCTCTCTCTCTCTCTCTCTCTCTCTCTCTCTCTCTCTCTCTCTCTCTCTCTCTCTCTCTCTCTCTCTCTCTCTCTCTCTCTCTCTCTCTCTCTCTCTCTCTCTCTCTCTCTCTCTCTCTCTCTCTCTCTCTCGTATCAATGTGAAAGTTTAGACACAGAAAATAACAAAATCAATTATTATTTCCTTTTGCTCCTCAGTGGTTTAAATTTTGTCTTCTGATACACATTTTTCTTATTGATGCATTTTTTATTTTCTCTCTCTCTCTCTCTCTCTCTCTCTCTCTCTCTCTCTCTCTCTCTCTCTCTCTCTCTCTCTCTCTCTCTCTCTCTCTCTCTCTCTCTCTCTCTCTCTCTCTCTCTCTCTCTCTCTCTGTCCTATTGTCTTGTCGATACGTGTAATTGTGTTTTCCTGCCGTCCGTCACTCCACTGTTCAAACATTTCCCCGTCTGTCAGTTTCCTGTCCATTACTTTGCCCAGGAATGATTTTCTATAATTCTGCAGCTTTTAGTAATTCAACCACCTTTTTTTTTTTTTTCAGTCCCTGCCAGGCTCCCTATGCATGACCCTTCCTGCCCTGCTATTTTTGCAGGTATAATTAACCCTGTCACACCTGAGGCTCATTGCACACCTGTCCATCAGTACACGCATTTCCTTCCTATTTTCATACCTAATGGAAATGACAACGTGGAATGGAAAAAAAGTAGAAGAGGAATATATCGACGTAAAAGCGAGTCCGGAAAAAAAAGTAAATAAAGAAAAAATAGCTTGAAAAATGTTTAATCGATTTGAATTTACAATGGTGACCTTCTACTTTGCTCTTTAATTTTTTTTTTTTTTTTTTTTGTTATGTAAATGTTTTTTATCTTGTTTCGTGGCAGGTGGCGTGGGTTGGATGTTACCCCTAGGAAGGCGAGTAAAGGTTTAGCCGCGAACGTTCAATTACCAAGTTCCAATCAGGGAAGGCTTACACAGGCCTCGTACAAGCCTATTTTGGTTCTGTAATGTGGTGGGGATGACGTCAGACACATACTTACGTTCACAGATCAGACACACACACACACACACACACACACACACACACACACACACACACACACACACACACACACACACACGTTGACTGCGACCAAACTAAAATATTGAACTCTGAAACAGTAAAATCATTAACACTGTTGCTGCTATGACTACTTCGATTACAGTAAAATCCCTCTTATCCGGCATTCGAGTATCCGGCAGCTTCAAGTATCAGGCACATTTTTCCCCGAGCCTTAAAATCAATAAAAAATCAATGTGTACTCATAAAATCGATTGAAATTCCCGCGCGAGGCATACTTTGTCCCCTCGCCACCAGAGCGCACTGCTTCGCGCCATCCGCAGCCCACTGCACTGTGTTTACTCAGTGACTCAGTCCCGCGTGTGCACTGTTTATCGCCTGACGCCTTCATCATGCCTAAAGTTGTAGAAAAGAGGAAGCGTGTTGTGCTTACACTTAAGCAGCTGATCAGATCAGCTGATCTTTGTTATGGTAAGATGCGTGAGTGTAGGGTGGTGATTGTGGACATAATTTCACTTCTATTCAAGTATCCGGCAAATATTCAAGTATCCGGCATGTCGGCGGTCCCGTTGATGCCGGATAAGAGGGATTTTACTGTTCTACTACTACTACTACTACTACCATCACTATCACTATAATACTTTTTTTGTCAGTGAAAATGGAAAGATGAACTAGAAAAATAATAAAACACTGCCATGTAGCTAAAAAATGCAAAAAATAGAAACTAACTGACTTAAGATGTAAAAAATAATTAGTCACACACACACACACACACACACACACACACACACACACACACACACACACACACACACACACACACACACACACACACACAGGTGGTAGTACTCTTAACCATCTACCTAATAATCAATCTGCCCAGGTGATGTGTTGGCGCGGCTCGGAGTGTGTAATTTCAATCTATCATCAATTCGACAATTAATTTCATGCCGTCCAGTTTATTGCGAGGTCACATTCATCGTGCCGCTCCCCAGGTGTGTGTGTGTGTGTGTGTGTGTGTGTGTGTGTGTGTGTGTGTGTGTGTGTGTGTGTGTGTGTCGCCGTGCCCTCCTCGCAGTGCAATATTTTAGTGTCCAAAGTATGAGGTTAAAAATGGAGGAAATAATGGCAGTCGTCGACGTTACATTCCATTCGTTGCGTCAAATAATAAGAATAGTTTGTCCCCGGAACGTGAAATGAAAAAGGAAAAATGTGCGTGTATGTGTGTAGTCGTATATATACATATGAAAATTTTTTTTATGATTTTGCATCGAGTAACTGGACATATTTCCTTCATTTCAACATATTTTTTATTTAATATCTTTTCTGAGAAGATAACGTTGGAGGGAGGGAGAGGGAGGGAGTAGAGGAAGAGAGGGAGCAACACAATTTAATAAACTTTAATTCTTCTGACAAAAAAAAAAAAAAAAAAAAAATGAAGACTTTGTGGCGGCTTCATTAAACTTGGAAAGAAAGCTTAACAATTTGATGACGTTGAAAAAGAAGATTATTTACGGAAACACACGCTCGCTGCTCCTCACTGCTATAAAGGAAGGCTAAGGCTAAAAGTAAGTTTTCATCGATCGTCCCTTGCTAGTATATCTACAAAGAACGAAACGCGGCGAGGCAAAACTGCTACACAAACATTGCAAATAAATTGGATAAATTGCCTCAGAAAATAATATACGAAGTGAACGAGAGTAATCTTTTTTGAGGCGCTGGAGATGAAATAGCTCCTGCTGCCCGACCTGGGTGGTGGTGTTGCTTGTGATGGTGGTGGTGGTAGTAGTGTTGGTGTTGGTGGTATATGGTGTTTCTTGTTGTTGTTCTTGTTATATATTCCCATTTTTCCTGTATGTTTGCAGTCTGCAGCCTTTTGCAAGTGTTTTCAGCAACCTATTTTTATTTTTCTAGTCTTTTTTTTCCAATCTATTCCAGTAATCTCCAATATATTTTTTTTTTTTACAGTCTTTCCAATCTATTCCAGTAATCTCCAGTATCTTTATATATTTCTAGTCCTTCTCCTGTCTCCGTTCCAGTCATTTTTCCGGTCCCTTTCCAGTCTCTTCCCGTAGGTACATTTGTCTTACTGAAGTTAAGGCAATTCCTTCTATTTTTAGCTGTGCCTCAAGTGTTGGTGGTTAGCTTGTCTGGCTGTTTTGCCTTCTTCCTTCGTAACTTTTTTGTTTTCTCGTTATCCTCATTCCTTTCTTTGTTTCTCTTATCAGGAAAGTTAATTCTTTTGTATGCGTGTGTGTGTGTGTGTGTGTGGGTGGGTGTGTGGGTGGAGCTTATATTTCCCTCTCTCTCTCTCTCTCTCTCTCTCTCCTCTCTCTCTCTCTCCTCTCTCTCTCTCTCTCTCTCTCTCTCTCTCTCTCTCTCTCTCTCTCTCTCTCTCTCTCCTGCGTCAGTTTTTATTTATATTGTTTTATCTATTTATCATCATGTTTTGTTTATTTCCTCACTGTGGCTGATGGAAATGTGGTGTTCAAATTGTTTTGTTTTTGTTTGGAGTTACAGTCGTTAGTTTTTTCCTCTATAATACATTTTATATATATTTTTTAACCTTTCTCTTTTGCCCATGTTTATTTTCCCCTTTATTATCATCTGTTTTTTCTCGGTTCCCTTTATTCCACCACACTTGTATCAGGGTGGATGAAGTTCATTAGCCATTTTTTTTAGCCTATTAAGCCATTTAGTATTCCTGGATTATCGTTTATTTAAAGGGAGAGAGTTTCTTTCCCCCTTTTTTTTCCCCCCTTCTAGTGAATTCTCTGCGCTTTTCCTCCTGACAAATTTTACAGGAAAAGCCTCAGAACAGTTTACCAGGATACATTTTTTTTTCCTGCCTCCCCTACGCCTTTTAATTCCACCAAAAAGAAAACTTCTAAAGGATATGCATCGTATTCAATAAGTCTTTTTCCCCCTTTTATTTATTTTTATACCGAGGAATGGCATGAGGGAGAGATTTTTTTAACTTTAACGGCCCTTTATTTATTTATTTATTTATTTATTTATTTATTTGAGCTAAACGTAAAATATATCAAGAGCTTGAATTTTTCTTTTTTTTTCATATATTTTGCTTAAACGTTTTCCTTTTTACTTTGTATCTTTTTTTTGTGAATTTATTTTTTATATATTTATTTTTTTAATATATATTATAATAGATTCTTTATTTTTTCGTCTCATTACTTTTCATTACCTGTTGTTGTTGTTGTTGTTGTTGTTGTTGTTGTTGTTGTTGTTGTTGTTGTTGTTGCGACACGCTCTGAACTTTTTCATCATTCTTCTCTCTTTTTTTCCTTCCTTCTTTCCTTGTTGTTTTCGTTCCTTTCCTTCCTTCTTTCCTTCCTTCCCACCTTTCATTCTTACTTTACTTTCTGCTATTTTTATATTTTTGTTCCTTTCCCGCGTATAGTTAAGTCATTTATGTTATTCCTAAATCCAATATCGTGTTGTGTTCTCTAAAATATCGTTATGCTCCCTAAAACATCGTGTTTCTATTCCCTAAAATATAAAGTTGTGTTTCCTAAAGTATCATTTATAAGTTCTTAAGTGGGCGTGTTATGATCCGTAAAAGTGATGTCTTGGCTCCCTTAAATGTTCAATGACATTCCCAAAAAGAGTCGTTTATTAAGTATCGTTGGTGTTTCCTGTAGTATCGTGTTGGCTCCCTAAAGTGTCGTGTTAGATCCCTAAAGTATCGTGTTGGCTCCCTAAAGTCTCGTACGGCTCCCTAAAGTGTCGTACGACTCCCCAAAATGTCGTACGGCTCCCTAAACTCTCATATTGGTTCCCTGAAGTGTCGTACGGCTCCCTAAAGTGTCGTACGACTCCCCAAAATGTCGTACGGCTCCCTAAACTCTCATATTGGTTCCCTAAAGTGTCGTATGGCTCCCTAAAGTGTCGTGTGGATCCCTAAAGTGTCGTATGGCTCCCTAAAGTGTCGTGTGGATCCCTAAAGTGTCGTACGACTCCCTAAAGTGTCGTATTGGTTCCCTAAAATGTCGTGTTGGCTCCCTAAAGTGCCGTACGGCTGCCTAAAGTGGCGTGTTGGCTCCCTAAAGTGTTGTATGATTCCTTAAAGTGTCTTACGGCTCCCTAAAGTGTCGTACGGCTCCCTAAAGTGTTCCAGGCACGAGGGAAGTTGAGGCAGTCCAGTTTCAGAATTTTAATCAGCGTTTCTGTCAATTACTTGAAGCTTTTGTCCCAGGAGTGCACTACAGCTGGGTAAAACAATTTGTTGAGCCTGCTGCCATGCACACGCAAAAAGGCTGTTTATATTTGTTATTGTGTTCCTTTATTGTTGCTGTTGTTACTGTTAATATTGTTGTCGATACTTTTTGTGACTTTTTATGCTTACTGTTTACTGCTACTACTAATGTTATTACTCTTACTACTACTACTACTACTACTACTACTACTACTACTACTACTGCTACTGCTATTACTACTACTTGACTATATTTCTAGCATGTGATCGCGCAATAACCTACCGTGAAATTCATGAAGTATACGAGTATATACGTAGATTATTTTTAGTATCAGTATTATCATTATTATTTGTTATCATGTTTTTTCCTGAGCGAGTATATATATAGCTTTTATCCTTTGTGGTCGCTTCTAGTGATCCTTCTTCAGGTAATAGCGGCAACAGAAAGTGATCATCTGTTTCTGGACACGCGCCGCCCACACACACACGCAAACACGCCAGCCCTCGTCGATGGAAGTGATTTGTTTGTGCTCCTCCTCCTCTTCCATGGCGGCCCTTAGGAGCTTGTCCACCCTCTCTACCTTGCTAGTGCTTCCTTCCTGCCTTGTCCCTCTGTTGTCTGATGCCTGGGTCTCCTCCTGCGTCGCCCGTGAATGCCTTGTACCTATTTTGCGAGTTTGTGTCGTTCGTTTCTCTCTCGTGCTCCAATTGTTTTTGTTTGTTTTTTGTCTTTGTAAACTTTTATCTTGTCCCTATTGCATGTTGTCATCTTTTCCATGTTCCTCTTTGATTTTTACTATATTTTCCACTCCCTCTTTACCTCTCCACTCCCTCCTCCTCCTATTCCTTGTTCTCCATTCAGTCTTCTTGTCTCCATTCATCTCTATCACCTCCTTTTACTCGTATGTGTCCTCTCCTTTCTTCCTCGCTTCCCCCTGTCTCCGTCCCATGTCGCTATCCTCTAAAGCTGTTTACTCCCCTTTGCCTTCTCTCCCTCCTTCGTCTTCTTGTCCTTCTCTGTGTCTCCCCGTCTCCCGCCCAGCCTTGTGCTTGTTGTCCCCCCCTTGCTTGTGTCGTGCCATTGAGCGGCTCAGAATTGCTCCTAATAGCATATCCTTGCAAGCGAATAGTCGTTGTAAACCACTTGTGTGAGCTGGAGTCTCCTCATCTCCTTCTGGCTACACTTGAGAGGCAAGGGAGATGGGAGGCAGGAGATGGAAGGGATGGAAAGGCAGAGGAAGCAAGGAGGAAGATGCAAGAAAGAAGGAAGCTAGGCAGAAAACGAAAAAGATGGAGGGATATGGAAGGACACAGAGGGTTAGAGGGACAGAGTAACTGAAGTGGAAGGATAGAGAAAGTAAGGAAGATGATGCAAGAAAAAAAGGGAGATAGACAAAAGATGAAAAAGATAGAGAAATGTAAAAATAAGAAAGAGGGAACGAAAGAGGAGGGATAGAGGGACAAAGTAACTGAGGTGGAAGATGTGGAAGAGCAGGGAAAGTAAGAAGGATACAAGAAAGGAGGGAGATATGCAAAAGATAAAAAATTATATAGGGATATAGAAAGAGAAATAGAGACTGAAAGAGGAAGGATTGATATAATGGTAAGAAAGGCGTGAAAGAACGAAAAGAAGGGGATAAGTGGAAAGACACAGGGAGGATAGAGTAATGAAGAAAGCAAGGGAGGAGAAAGAAAACAAGGGAGAGAGAGGAGAAACTGAAAAGCCAGTAGGAGAGGAGGAGGAGGAGGAGGAAGAGGGAAGAAACAGGAATGTCAAAGGAACAGAAAAACTAAGAAAGGAGACAAGAAAGAGGAAACGTAAGAAAAAGAACTAAGAAGACAAGGAGGAAGATAGATGAAGGAAAAGAATGAGATAACAGTGGCGTTGTAAAGCTGTGTAATGACCTTTCTTGCTGTCATTGCCGATTGTCTTCAGTGACTTTAATGAGAGGGAGAAAAATAAAGCTTCTTTCCTGTATTAACCACATGAGAAGTGTCGCCAATTAACCTAAGTGAAATTATCGAGATTACGGTATATTTTTCAGTGGTCTTTGTGTGTGTGTGTGTGTGTCTGTCTATCTGTCTCTGTCTGTCTGTCTGTCTGTGTACCTTCTACTATGGATATAATTAATGATTCTAACTTCGCTGTCCCCAAAAACAATGCGAGTCTGAAATAGTGGCAGAAGAGACTCAATATTGGAGTAGACAAGGACCCTCAACTGACCTCCTCCTCCTCCTCCTCCTCCTCCTCCTGCTGCAACCAATATCAGCTGCCCTCCCCCGGAAATCGGCGCCATCTCCCACAGGAGTAATATTGGTTTCAGAAAATGTAGCGGATCCCATTAAGGTCTCGCTTGTTTATGGAAAGAAACGGCCGACTCGACCATCTGGCGACTTCCCTATTGTATTCATTAATGGAAAGCAATTTACCCGTGATATTACTGGCCGAACTTTTGCCTGATGTCTGCCTGGTCTCCCCCTTTCTATCTGTCTGTCTGTGTGATTCTGTTTTGGTTTCTTCAGTTTGTTTCACTGGTGTACTCTCCGTTTACATCTTGTCACCTTCACTTCACCTGTTTTTCCTCTCTGTCTCTCTGTGGTTCTCTTTTAGTTTCCTCTTCACCTGGTTTTGTTTCGCTGGGATACGTTAGTTTTCATCTCGCCACCTACTCGTCTACTGCTTTCTTTTCTAATTTTTTTTAAGTGTCTGTTCTCTAGTCAGTATGTTCATGGTCCTGGTTCTCATTTGATTTCTACCTCATCTCAGCTTGTTTCACTGGGATATCTTCGTCCTCACCTCCTCACTTACATCTCTTCTTGTCTTCTTTTCCTATTTTCTTTCAGTGTAGTTGTTCTCTGGTCTTTATAAATTGGTAGTGTTCTTGTTGTCCTCGTCTTCACTTAGTCACCTACACGTCTACTGTAATTTTCTGTCTGTGTTTCGTAAGTGTATTTGTTTTCTGGTCTTCATATCTTCGCTCTTGTTTCCTGCTGATTCTCGTCCTCATCGTCATCTTCCCGTTCTCGTTCTTCGCCTTTGTCTCTGTCAGTTTTTGTCGAGGTGGTGGTCAGAGTAAAGTGGTGTTATTTATTTGATTTGTGGCACTTGATTTGTTGCGTGGTAGAGAGAGAGAGAGAGAGAGAGAGAGAGAGAGAGAGAGAGAGAGAGAGATTGTTTGTACATGTGGTTCTTCGAAATGAAAAGTTTAGTGGAGTGTCATATTTCTGTTTTTGTTCTGCACTGGTTCTTTTGTTTCCCCTTTGTTATTTGCGTTCCTCTCTCACATCAGACAAACACACCCACCCACCCACCCACCCACCCACCCAGCACACACACACACACACAAAAAAAAAAAAAAAAAAAAACATCCCATCAGACCTTCCCTTTCCAACTCCACAACTCCACAGCACTCCCCACTTTAAAACCCACCTCCTCGTTCTCCCACACTTACTCTAATCTCCCATCATTGCTACACATAACCACCTACGTAGCGACCTCCCATTCCACGCTACATATCTCACCCATTTCACCCATGTCCCTCACTCCCCATAACACTCATCACACACCACCCTCACGTCACGACCCTCTCATCTCCCTCCCATTTCGCGCCAGTCCGTTCCTCTCCCATAAACACCTCCTCGCCTCACCCTCACTTCGATTCCACTATAATTTGGGACCGATGAAGGCAGTTGTACCCTTATCACGTATATCCAGTGAGGCTCCGTGTCCGATAGTGCTAGGGACGGACCCGGAGGAGTACTGGGGGAGAGAGAACTTGCTGGGGGTGACTTTAGGTGAAGGCAAGAGGGTAGAAGGGTGGCAGGGGGTTAGAGGTGCTGAGTTGAGGGACGGAATGGTTCAAGGTGGAAGGATACGAAGGTTGTGGTAGGGCAGGGGAGGTTGACTGAAGGCAGGGTAGGGAAGGATTGAATGTGGGAGGGTTGGGAATGAAAGGAAGGAGGTGGAGTAAGAAGGAAGGTGGATTATAGTAAAGAGAAAGTCAAAGAAAGTGAAATGAAAGAAGAGAAAAGTTAACAAGACAGGGTAAGGAGGGGAAAGACTGGGAAGACAGAGAAAGACGCAGGTGACAAGAAGGGAGAGATAGGAAAGGAGAAGTCAAGGAAGATCATAGGAAGGTAGGTTAGTGAAGGGAGAGTTAAAGGAAGAATAGCAAGACAAAAGGAAGATTAAAGAAATAATATTGTAAAGAAGAAAAAAGAATGAAATGATAAAGAGAGAGAAAGTGAAAGGAAAGCTGGAAAAAAAGGCAGGGGTGGCAAGAAATGAGAGACAGGAAATGGAGGTTAGTTTAGTTAGGATCCATAATCAACACGTCCTTTTGTTTTGCCAAATAATCATTGTTGGCAACTGTTCCGCCCGCGATGGAAGGCAATCATCGAGTTGCGGCCTCCTCCTCCTCCTCCTCCTCCTCCTCCTCCTCCTCCTCCTCCTCCTCCTCCTCCTCCTCTTCTCATTCGCCAGGAAAAAATCAAATCATCTGTACTCTCCCTCCCAGCCACTTCACTCCCCGCTCGTTAATGTGAGAGTGACTTCAAATGACTTCATGTTCCCCTCCCCTCCGTTTTCTCCTCCTTCCCTCCTCCTTCCATCCCTACCAGTCCTCCTCCCTTCCCTTTCCTCCTCTCTCTCTCTCTCTCTCTCTCTCTCTCTCTCTCTCTCTCTCTCTCTCTCTCTCTCTCTCTCTCTCTCTCTCTCTCTCTCCTTTTCCAATTTGCTGATGAGAGGAAATTGTGACTTCTCTCTTTCCTCTTCCATACCTTCTGTTTCCCTTCCTTTATTCCACTTTCGCTCTCCTCTACTCCTCTTTCCATACCTTCTGTTTCCCTTCCTTTATTCCACTTTCGCTCTCCTCTTCTCCTCTTTCCATACCTCCTCTCTTTCTCTTTCCTCCCCTTCTCTCCAAGTAAGGGGAGATGACTCGTAGCTCCCAGTGAGATTAGATACGCAAGGGAAAATAGGATAGCTACGTAATGCTCTTTTATTTATATCAGTTTATCTTTCAAACGTTTCGCAATATTTTTTTTTACCTTAGCTAAAGTTATTTATTCAAAACACTTGATGGGAATGTTAACTCCCCATCACAACTCAAAGGACTGGTGGAATATACAAATGCATATAAAGGAGAGGAAATTAAGGGGAACAGAGGGAATGAATATTAGACACAGGGGAGATGTGATGACTGTGTTAAGTGACCTCGTGTTACTGTGGCTCAAGGAAAAGTGTCATTTTGCAGACCTTATTGTGTCAGGGTTCGATGTTTTTTGTGGCTGTTGTGGTCAGGGTGACGTGTGTGTGTGTGTGTGTGTGTGTGTGTGAGGAAGATCAGACGGAACATTGACAAGAATTTTCACTCAAGCAGGAGATGAGTGCATTTTCTCCTCCTCCTCTTCCTCCTCCTCCTCCTCCTCCTCCTCCTCCTCTTCCTCCTCCATGGGGTGAGAAAAGCGTGCTGGAAGTTATGAGGTAAATCGCCCCCCGTCAATCCTGTCTCGGAAATTGAATGTTGACGGGGAAGGAAGACTCGACGGGGGGAACCCAATGCTGCCTTGGTAATCCAGCATCATCTGCCTCCAATTATCCTTATCCCTTCCTTCATATCCTATTCGCATCTTACTCTTATTCTTATCTTTCTCCTCCACCTTCATTCCGTCCACGTTTTGCATTTTCAGTCAGTCAGTCTTTCAGTCAGTCAGTCATGCATTCAGTTATTCTTTTTCGTGTTTTTTGTCCTTTTCTTATTTGATTTTTATTCGTATCTTTCTCTTCATCTTTCGTTCTGTAATCATATCGTTGGCTCACCCAGTCTCTCTCTCTCTCTCTCTCTCTCTCTCTCCTCTCTCTCTCTCTCCTCCTCTCTCTCTCTCTCTCTCTCTCTCTCTCTCTCTCTCTGCTTTCCCAACTGACAGTATTAACATAACTTCTCTTTTCATTTCTTCTTTTATCTTTCTTTCTTATCTGTCACATACTTTCCTCCTCCTCCTCCTCCTCCTCCTCCTCCTCCTCCTCCTCCTCCTCCTCCTCCGTCCTTCTTCTCCTCCTCCTCCTGCCTCACGTACCATTTGGGGAGGATAATCAGGCTTTACAGCACCAGCGTTATTGCCAAATCAATAATAATTGTTCGAGCCAACACTAGAAGCGATTGTGTTGGAAATCCTGGCAGGAACACCACTTTTGGCCGCCTTAACGTTAGTGTTTTATCCTGAGCTGTAAGTGATGCGGGATCGAACTGTGTAAATGGAGTTAATGTGCTCTTATTTTTCTGTTGGTATGAGAGGCTCTGTTTGGGTTATGTGAGGTTAAGTGAGGTAAGGTAAGGTTAGAGTTAGTTATGTAAGGTGAGGCAAGGTATTGTTAGCTAATGTAAAGTAAGTTAAGATGATGTTATGTTTGGTTTTGCTAAGTTAGGTTTGGTCAGATAAGGTAAGGTATGGTTTGTTTAGGTGAGGTTTGATAAGTTAAGGTGTATATAACATAAGATTATTTAAGGTTTAGTTAAGTTATGTTGTGTTAGGTTTAAGTTTCGTTAAGTTAGGAAAAGCCAGATTATGATAGGTAAAGTTATAGAAAGTAAGAACTAGTTAGGTAAGATAAGGTTTGGTAATGTAAAACAATATGAAGTTGTGTAATTTAAGATAGAACCATATTAGGTAAGATAAGGTTTCGTTAAGTTTCATTCGGTTACGTTAAGTTAGGTTCAGTTTTCCTTGACTTGCATTCATCAGACGGTAAACTTTAACCCGGGTTTTGAGCGTCCTGGGAATTACGGCTTCGTCAGCTCAGTGCTGCATCGTCTGACGGCGTCGCGGGCGAATGAACAAAGGCCCCTGATTTGCTTCATTAAGGCTCCGAAATATCTTCAGCGAGGGACGCCATTAGGGGGCCGCCAACTGCTGGATGGGCTGCCGCTACTCCCACCCGCGCCAGGAGATAAAAAAAAAAAGGAACAGCAGAAGGGAAGGGTGAAGGGAGACGAGGAAAAACAAATGTTGATGAAAGCTTAGGAAAGGAAGAGAGATGCTTACGAGATGAAGTAAATGAACTGAGGGAGAGGGAGAGAGGGCAGAGAGAGAGGGAGATAGAGAGAGAGAGATAGAGGTGGTATGGCTTGTGCAGTCTGATATTGCTAATGGTTTTGTACCTCCTTCTCCTCCTGCTCCCCTTCCTCCTCCGCCTTTCACTGTGCTGCTGTTCGTGGCGGAAAATCGGAGAAGGGATGAAGGGTGAGACAGAATGGGGGATGAAAAGCAGAGAAGGGACGCTGGTTTGCCAATATTCCACCTTCATTCTGATTTACCTTGAGCTAACTCCTACATCAGCAGCTCCTCATACTTCCCCCCGCGACCCTCCTGTGCATTGGACGCCAGTACCCGGGCCACTGCCACCAATCAAACTCTGTGCCCCGTCAGCCACTTGCCGTCACTCCGCGCAGACCAACAAAAGGCCAGCTGACCTCGGGGAATTTTCACGAGTTTTCCTGATCAAAACACGTCGCCTCATCTTCAGCCTTTTTCCTTCACTTCCCTATGGCTCAAAGTTGTCGTGAAAGTATTTAAAGTGTGTAAAGAATTGTGTTGTCATTTTTCTGAGATGTGGGTTCGGAGGCAACATAAGCGTGTCTGTGTGTTGCTCCTTCATTACCTTACGGCTTCAAGTTGTCTTGCAAGTATATGAATTGTGTAAAGAGTGTGTGCTGCTATTTTTTTTTTTTTTTTTTTTTTTTTTTTTTTTTTTGTGTGAGGCGCCGGTAGGAAGCAGCACACACACATCCTTATCTTAGTGTGTTTCTTCGCCCCCGCCAAGTCCCCTGCGTCAATTCTTAATCCTCACCTAACCTCATTTCCTGCCAAGTGACCTACGCACCCAGCGCTGCATGCTCAGAGGTCCCGCAGGAGTGTCCTCGCAGCAACACGTACACAAATTACTTCAGAGATACGAGGCACAGGAAGCGCGGTGACAACGACCAGCGGCAGGCAGGTCACGCGTCCCGCATCGCCCGCCTGGCTGGACTTCGCGCCAGGGGGAGGAAAGGAGTACGAGGAAATTGAAGAAGAACGAGAGACAGGAGGTTGGAAACGAGAGATACGTGGGCACAGTATAGAAAAGGCACCAAGAATTCGCAGACAAGAGAAGCAGAAAGTGTATAGATGAGGGAACCTTCGTGGAGTGTGGCGGTGTGGTGGCTTGGTGACGTCACGCCCGACCCTCAATGTTATCGAAGTGGAAGAGGAGGTTTCGGAAAACTATTGCAGCCACTCAGGTGATTGGCGGAGCGACCCTCAAGTCCTGCAGCCTCCCGCCGTCCCCGACCAACACTGCCTCAACCCGAACCTGCAGCGCCATCGAGAGAGATGCGGAGATGCGGCGATGACGGGAGAAGACAGAGGCAGAAAAAAGAAACGGGCGGACAGATGAAAAAGGAATGAAAAGCAAGTAGATGATAAGAAAAGACAAAAATTAAGATGAGCACACAAGCAAAAATAAGGGAAAAAGAGATACAACAAAAACATAGATAGAAAAACGGAATAAACGAGCGTAATGAGACAAAAGAATATTAAGGAGTAAATGAAAGACAAAGAACAAAAGAAACATGTGAATGGAAGCAGAAAACAAAGCAGACAAATATATAAAACAAATATAAAAAAACAAAAAAATAAGACAGAAAACAGTAAAAAAAAAAAGCAAAGTGATAAAAAGTAAAGAAAATATACACATTGACAGAAAAGAACTAAACACACCCATCCACCCAACAAGACACACACACACACACACACACACACACACACACACAAAGTAAAAGTCTAATGAATAATGCAAGGCAACTTAATGAAGACATCACTTTCGCCTCCAGAAAATGAGCTCAACATTCTGAAAACTCCGAAGGAAACAAAATAAAAGTAGCTACGACAATACACACTGACACACACTCTCACTCCACCCTTAATAATTGAATATCTGTCTGTCTCCATTCACTTGAAGATAAACATTCCTAATATATTCTTTTTCTCTCTTATTATTGCACTGTGGATCGATGGGATTTCTCTCTCTCTCTCTCTCTCTCTCTCTCTCTCTCTCTCTCTCTCTCTCTCTCTCTCTCTCTCTCTCTCTCTCTCTCTCTCTCTCTCTCTCTCTCTCTCTCTCTCTCTCTCTCTCACTGATTAACTTCAATCCATTTTCTAATTTTGTGCGATCTCTTCACTTAGGAGGAATGAAGAGAGAGAGAGAGAGAGAGAGAGAGAGAGAGAGAGAGAGAGAGAGAGAGAGAGAGAGAGAGAGAGAGAGAGAGAGAGAGAGAGAGAGAGAGAATGGGACTGGCTGTAACGTAAAACAACGATATATCTCCTTAAGAGTGCAATGATATAAATATACTACCACTAGAGGGTTTTAAAAAGAGGAAACAGGAAACTAGGACTTCTTTGCCATTTAAAATAAACTCGCGATCGTCGTCTGTTGAAATAGAGACTAGGAAGTAAAGACAGGGAGGACGAAATGGAGTAAGGCAGAGAGAAAAGAGACAAAGAAAAGAGGGAAAGAGTCGAGGGTAAAGGTGAAAGGAGAAGGTTTAAGAAAGGAGGGAATGAGAGAGAGAGAGAGAGAGAGAGAGAGAGAGAGAGAGAGAGAGAGAGAGAGAGAGAGAGAGAGAGAGGAAATGAAAGGAAGGAATGTAGAAAGGAGGTAATGAAAGATATGAAATTGAGGAAATGAGAGAGAGGAAAGCAAGGAGGAGAACTGGTGACAGAAGAAAGGAAAGGAAATGAAGGAAAGAAAATGAGAAACAGAGGAAGAAAAGTGGATAAGGGAAAGAAGTGAAAAAAAAAAACGAGAGAAGGAAGGAGGAGGCGATGTAAAAAAAAAAGAATAATAGTAATAATATCAACTTCGAATCTCGTGAAATATAAAAGAAAACCACAATTATGACAATGGCATAAGGAAGAAACAACCAGAAAACAATTGCAGCTCACAAGAAAAATAGCATTAAATATTATAAAAACGAATAATAGAACAATTTTTTTCAAGACTCATATTTAAATTTCCCATGATAATTTCAGTACCCGAACTCTTCTAAGTTGGAGATTCAGGAACTAGGAGCATGAGAACTGTGTTGATAAACGTGGCCTGAGGGACTTAATCTAGAGCAGGTATATATTCAGGTCTCAGGGACTACTACTATTACCACTAATATGGGTTCATCGCTCAGATTAAATTCCTGGTCCCTCCTTCCTCCTTCCTCGTCTTCCTTCTCCGCCTCCTTGTAGCTAATCGTCTTTAATCGTCTTTATAGTCCTCGTTAAGTGTTCTACACACACACACACACACACACACACACACACACACACACACACACACACACACACACACACACACACACACACACACACACACACGACAAAGAATACGCACAAACAACACATGAATAAGATATACAGACATACATAGAAAACATAAATAGCAACATACGAATTATTAAAACACATACACGCGCTCATAAACACACGATACCACCTCCCTCTCATTCTCTCCTACACGGCCAGCATCTCACTTCCCACGGGCCCAGACATACGACCTACGTCTTCAGCCTTCGACCAGCCCCGCCTCCGCCTAATGCATATTCCCGGCAGGCTGGTGTTCAGGAATGCTCCCTGCCTGACCTCTATTAACGCGCCACACCAAGATACGTCCAAACACTCTATTTGTGGTACTTGTTTAAGGGACTTGCATCTATTGTGCCTCGCATGTCAGTCTCTACTCTGAATGCTGACGAGTAAGAGAGGGTGTTGGGATATCGGGTAACGTGTGTCTGGGTGTCAAGGAGGGTGTTGATTTATGGCGGTGTCTGGCTGTCTGGGTAGATGGCTGACTGGATGACTGTTTGGTTTGATGGCTCATTATTTCGTATTCTTAATCTTCTGACTGTTGTGGATTCGCCTTGTGTTAAACTGAATGTGTTGTGTGTTTAAAGTATAATTTCAAAACACCATTGAGTGAATAGCGAAGAAGTTAAAATCTTCCTATGCTTCTTGTTTCATTTTGGCTCAAAGTCTTCTCAGGTTACTCAAGTGAATGAAGAAGCATGTCATTAGCAGACTTCAAAGCGTTAAACGTTTACGGGCATGATCTTCACTGCTTTCAACAGGTTCCACTAGAAGTTAGTGGGAATTCTCTTGGGAACCTATCTATCGCTAGTTTACCACGAATTCTGCATAATCAATGGGAAAACACTTAAAAGAATCCAATGAAATTTCTTAGTAGCCTCTGGAAATAGTACTGATAATAATGAGAGATCAAAGCATGTAAGAATAAGAACTGATATCTGTCTATATTTTTTGGAAGGTTGTTATGTCTGACTGGTTCTGACGCTGGCTGGTGTTCTGGCTGTCTAATTGTTAGTTTTCTTAAGTGTCTGATTCGTTGCTGTCTGCCTGATCGGTTGTCTGGCTACCGGGTTGGCTGTCTTACTGATTGGATGAATGAATGGATGGATTGATAGTGATTGATAGATATGGATGGAGAGATAAAAGGATGACTTTCTGGATGGACGAATAAATAGATGGAATGCTCTTCCGTATAGATTAATGGAAGTGAGACAAAGAAAAGGAGAAAATGGGACGTAAATAATACATAAAAAGTTGATATTGACCAATAGGAAGAGAATTACATACTGTAGGAAAGATATAGCCTAATAAAAATATAGAACTTAAAACATCAACATTAGAAACAAAAACAAAAACAAAATAAATAATATAATACGTAAATAAAAACCTAACTTTCTCCTTGCTGATAAAATAGACACGTATTTCAGCATATAATGAATAAGATATGTACAAGAACAAAATAAATAAATAAAACATTCACGAACCTTTTCTTCCTCCATTTATTCACTCAGATTTCAAAAGCAAAACTCAAGACAGACTAAAATAAAACTCAAGGTTCCTTATCTTCTCACACTAGAGGGAAAAATCAAGAACGATGTAAGGAAAACGAGATGATGATATATGCTACCTGACCTCATTTGCTTTGTGTGTGTCTGTGTGTGTGTTTGTATGTGCGTGAGTGTGGGTGTGTGTGTGGGTGTGTGTGTGGGTGTGTGAGTGGGGAATGATGCAAAATATCCTCCTTTCAATGTAAGACGTAAAGATATATCCAATCAGAAGTTTGCTTGCGACTCAAAATTTCTCTCTCTCTCTCTCTCTCTCTCTCTCTCTCTCTCTCTCTCTCTCTCTCTCTCTCTCTCTCTCTCTCTCTCTCTCTCTCTCTCTCCATATTTTAATCTCATTCTTTCAGTATTTCCCAGTTAATCGACCAAAATAAAAGACAGTAAATGAGAGAGAGAGAGAGAGAGAGAGAGAGAGAGAGAGAGAGAGAGAGAGAGAGAGAGAGAGAGAGAGAGAGAAACTTATATCAGTCGACCCCAGAGTGCATTCAAATAAAAAAAAAATACTCGCGAACATTTAGCTTCAAGTCAGCAATGATTGACAGTTCGTTTTTCTTTTCTGTTTTAATACTGAAGGAGTGAAAGACGTGCCAGGGTGTATCGCGGTGGCCACTTTTACTTCTTACGTTTCCTTTTTGAAGTTTTCACAGAGATAATAATTTTTCTTATGATTGTGTGAGTGTGAGATTTGTATCCTCTATTCTTTATTCGTCATTCATTTGTTTCTTTCTTTCTGCTTTATTTTGTGTGTTTTAGGTGTGTGTGTGTGTGTGTGTGTGTGTGTGTGTGTGTGTGTGTACAGTTGGTATTTATTTTGCATACTGCTTGAAGGAATGTAAAAAAGAGAGAGCGAGCAAGCGAGCGAGCAAGAGAGAGAGAGAGAGAGAGAGAGAGAGAGAGAGAGAGAGAGACCAGAAAGACACAGAAACAACAAGAGAAAGGTAAAGAAACACAGGCAGACACTCAAGGACAAAGAAAGAACGATAGAAACGTGACATAAGTGAAATTTCTCTATGCAAAAGAAGACTTGGAATTAGTGTATAAATGTTGCAGAGGAATTTCAGTTGGAAGTGATGGAGAGAGAGAGAGAGAGAGAGAGAGAGAGAGAGAGAGAGAGAGAGAGAGAGAGAGAGAGAGAGAGAGAGAGAGAGAGAGAGAGACAAAAGAAAATGCAAATATTCCACAGAATGAAGCAAAAATAAAACTCCTTGGGGTTATTCTCTCACTTTCTTATTTTCTTCTTTATATCTTTTTATTTTATTTCTTGTTTTTTGGATGTGTGTGTGTGTGTGTGTGTGTGTGTGTGTGTGTGTGTGTGTGTGTGTGTTAATATCTTCCTTTTTCCTTATGGGGTTTATTTCTCTCTCTCTCTCTCTCTCTCTCTCTCTCTCTCTCTCTCTCTCTCTCTCTCTCTCTCTCTCTCTCTCTCTCTCTCTCTCTCTCTCTCCCTCCCTCCCCCCTTCTAGCGTGTCTTATTCTCAAGCTACAAATAATTTCAGAACCTTATTATCAGCTGCGTCTTTTGAGAGGCCGCGCTGAGCCTGAGGAAATGAAGGGACTCTATTCTTTGTGAAGAGTCTCCGGGGGCGTCGAGGGGCTTTGATCACTGCTAGAAGTTATAATATAAACGCCTGGGAGACAGAGACAGAGGCAGAGAGAGAGAGAGAGAGAGAGAGAGAGAGAGAGAGAGAGAGAGAGAGAGAGAGAGAGAGAGAGAGAGAGAGTCCTCCATATGATGACGTTTCCAGGGACTTTCTCGCCTCCCTTCTGCTGAGTTGCATAACTTTATTTTTTACATCCACATATCCCCTTCGTAGTCTTTCTATTACCAAGGTTAACTTTTTCAGTCCCCTTTCTGTTCCTTTTCGCTCTCCCTCTCTCGTTCTTTATTTCTTCGTTACTTTCTTTTTCTGCTCCTGAGATGATATTTTGTTTTCATCCTACTTTTCTTAATTCCTGGCATCCCCCCTTTTTTTTTTTAGTTTCCCGTGTCTTGCTTTTTGTCTTTTTTTATTGTTTCTATATTGTATATTTTCTTTTTTCGTTCTTTCCCTTTGTTCTTGCTTTATTTTCCGTTTTTTTCTTTTCTCCTCTTTCCTTCTCTCCCTTTGTTCCTCCTTCCGTTAACCAGTTTTTATTTCTCTTCCTCCCTTCTTTCTCTATTTTTCATTCCCTCACTGTGTTCCTCCCTTCCTGAGTCTCCCATTCTTAATTCCATTTCTCCTTTCTTTCACTACTTCTTTTATCTCCCTTTATTCCTCCCTCCCTCCTTCCCTCCCTCTCTCCCTGACGCTCTTACTTTACATTCTCCTTTCATCTTCTTTTCTTCCACGTTTCCACCTTTCACCTAACCTATTTACCTTCGTCCTCTCTCTCTCCCTCTCTCTCTCTCTCTCTCTCTCTCTCTCTCTCTCTCTCTCTCTCTCTCTCTCGCTCTCGCTCTCTCTCTCTCTCATGGACGTTGGTCGGGGCACAAGAAGACACGACCACTTTTCTTCTTGCACTATCAATCTTGATCACTCGTGGGCCGTCCCGTTTCAGCTTCTCCATTTTCCCCTGTGTCTTAGTTTCCGTGTATTTTTTCCCTCTTCCTCCTTCTACTGTTCTTTCTTTCTTTTCTGGATTTTTATGTACCTTCTTTTTTCTCTCCCTGTTTTATATTTTTATTTAGTCCTAGTTCCTTACGTTTCAGCTTTCCATTTTCCCTTGTGTCTTAGTTTCCATGGATTTTTCCTTATTCCTCCTCCTACAGTTCTTTCTTTTCTTAAATTTTTGTACTTTTCCTTCCTGTTTTTTTTTTTTTTTTTTAGTTAGTCATAGTTCTCCCATTTCAGTTTCCCCATTTTCACCTCTACCTTAGTTTCCGTCTATTTTTTCCCTCTCTCCTACTGTTCTTTATTTTCTTTAATTTTTGTACTTTTCCTTCATTTTTTTTTATATTTTTTGATTACATCTGGATTTCAGTTTCTCCATTTTCCCTTGTGCCTTAGCTTCATTTTCCATTTTCTCCCTCTTCCTCCTCCCCACTGTTCCTTCTTTCCTTAAATTTTTTGTAATTTTCCTTCCTTTTTTTTTTCCTTTGAGGATTTTTAGGGACGATGTTTTCCTTCTTAACTTCCTCCTCCCTTATTTCTCGAAGTCATCCCTTCCCTTCTCTCCCAGCTTGGTCTCCGCCACACAAAGCCTCCTCGCGTGACCCAACAGCGTCTTATTTCCCGCCTCGGCTTTTCCTGCTTCCCTCGCCTAATGATAGTGTGGTGCAGTCGAGACTCCCTTGGTGGTGGACTTTCTGGCAGAGACTTGACTGACTGACCCTTGCCGTGCTGTGCCTTGGGTGTCTGGGTCCTCACTGGTGCGGGTCATTCAGGTTTTCTATCTATATAAACGAGGCCGCGCGAAGACTGAAGACGGGTAAGATAAATAAGGAATGATAGAAACTCAGACAGCAGGAAAGCGTCTAAGGAAGGTCAAGGCAGCGGTCAATTGATACCTTCGCGGGTCGTGGAGTCGTTGGTCATTGTTGTAGTGGCGTCCAAGAGCGGCGGTCGAAGCGAAATGACTCCTGACGGGGCGGAAAGGCGGCGCTCTCTTCAGGGCTGTACTAGAGGCGTCCGCGGTGCTGCCCTGACTCTTGTTCCTCATGCGATCGTCCTTCACCGTCGCTCCAAGACACGGCACGCTGATTACAGGGGCTGGGCCTAATAGTTCGAGGCTGGAAGGGAGAGTTACTCACTATAATGGAACATATTGATACACTCTCCCTCAGGTATGCTCCTAAGATTAATTAACCTTTCATCTCTCCAGTAATGAATCTTAGCTTCCCGCCATCTGTATCTTCCCGTCATCCTCCCGCCTTAAGATGTGGGTGGATGGGGTGGATTTTTTTTTTTTTTTTCTGTAGCGTGCTGTAGCGTGTAGTGTAGTGTGAATAAAGTGGATGTTTTCATAATGAGTGTGTTGATGTGGACGCGTCAGTGATTCTGGAGAAGGAATGGTAATAATAATAATAATAATAATAATGATGATGATGATGATGATGATGATAGTTCTTGATGGCCAGGAGTTACAAAAATCTTAACGCAAAAAACAAGTATCAAAGACGCAATAAAGCACAAGATACAGCCATTAACAAAAAGAAAAGACAATATAGGAAACAAAAAACTAAGCACGAACATTAATAATAACACAAAGATGATAAAACATGAAATACTAGATATGTATAACTCTCTCTCTCTCTCTCTCTCTCTCTCTCTCTCTCTCTCTCTCTCTCTCTCTCTCTCTCTCTCTCTCTCTCTCTCTCTCTCTCTCTCTCTCTCTCTCTCTCTCTCTCTCTCTCTCTCTCTCTCTCTTATTAATTCCCTACCAGTCAGTGAGTCACCTCGTCTGCCCAAACTCACCGGCAGACTGTTAATGATGAATCGATGAAGTTGGACGAGACTCAAGCTCTGAGCCGTTCCCACCAGACTCTCTCTCTCTCTCTCTCTCTCTCTCTCTCTCTCTCTCTCTCTCTCTCTCTCTCTCTCTCTCTCTCTTGAAGCTGCAGCATTATCGTCGCTCACAGTTGCCGTAGCGTTCCTGTTGACTTAGCGCAGATTTGATCCTGGAATTGGGAGCGGAGTGACCGAAGCAGAGAATGAGACAGACAGAGAGAGAGAGAGAGAGAGAGAGAGAGAGAGAGAGAGAGAGAGAGAGACAGAGACGCAGAGAGAGGAGGAGGAGAGGGACTAATGGGAGAAACAGAAACAGAGAGAAGAGGAGAGGTGGTAGTGGGAGGAAGAGAGACAGAGAGAGGAGGAAGAGAGCTGTTCGTGTGGAGAATAGATACAGAAAGAGAAGGAGAGGTGGTAGTGGAAGGAACGGAGACAGAGAGAAAAGGAGAGGAGGAGAAGTGGGAGTAAAAGACACAGAGACTGGAGGAAGAGAAGTGGTAGTGGGAGGAACGCAGAAGTGTAAGAAGGTGCAAGGAAAATAAGACGCCAAGGCAAAATACGATGTGATTCAATATGTTGATGTAGAAATGTGGGGACGGCTAATATTTATACGTGAGCGCTCTTGTTGTGCGTCTGTTTTCCTAAGCTTCTTAAGTCCCCCAAGCGTAGATAGTGGAGGACAGAAATGTGGGTAAAGAGGAGAGAGAGACAGAGAAAAAAAGAACGAGACAGGGCGGACCAAAGGGGAAGAGGAAGAGAGGCACTGGAGAAGGAAAGAAATGATGCAACAAGCCGGAAATGTTTAAAAAGGAGACAAAGGGAAGAGGGAAAGAAGCGGAAATGTGTACTAAGAGAAGAGACGAGGGGAAGAGGCGGAAACACCCACTAAAAAGGAGAAACAAAGAGAGGAGAGGCGGATATGCGACCTAAAACAAAAAGAAAAAAAAAAGCAAGTCTAAACGGCGTGAATGCTCTGCGGGATCTACAAACACGGACCCCCAGCGAGCCGGAATGACTAATCCAGCAATAGTCCCTCTGGCTGCTTCGTTTCGCCTCTTTCCCGCGGCACTGAACCCTTCCCTTGCCCGCCCACCGTCGCCCAGCCACCCGTGTCCACCCTGATCCTGCGCCACCGCCGGTAGTTAAGAAGCCCCGTCCGTATTCCGTCCAAAGCATTACCAGAGAGTTTATGCAAAATTGACCTTTCACGCGGTTTAGGGAGTCGGGGTAAAGGCAAGCTGGAGGCCACGCGATCTGCTGCTACTCCTCTTCCTCCTCCTCCTCCTCCTCCTCCTCCTCCTCCTTCTCTTCCCCCTTTCCTCGCGGCGTTGATGGAAGGCTTGACTCGGTTGTTGAGTTTATAATTCCTTCCGACAACAGCACTGCAACTTCCTTTATGGCAAAGTGTTTGGAAGCTTTCCCGCCGTTACTGCCGCCGCCGTGTTGTTGCTGTCAGCACGTCACCACTGCCAACACTGTCTGCTTTGCCTTCAGCCGCACTCCACCGCTATGTGCGCCTCCGCTTCCGCATTCACCTTCCCTTCACCGCATCACTTCACTGCCGCCACTGCCTCGCTGTTGTCGATAACCCCGAGTGACGCATAATGGGCGATGCCTTCTCCACCATCACCACCATCACCACCACCGCCTCGACGATAACCATAACAACAATACAGCGAAGACGACTAGCGACGAGTGACTGGGCATAACTACACGAACGACACAACTCACATCGCACGTCATTAGAGCGCAACTACCGCCACCAGCATGATATAAGCACGACCCATTGCCGCGCCATTGCTACAAGTCACTGCCGCGAAATCAATATCCCATCATGACCATCACGGCCATCACGAGCACTGGAGGAAGACGCAGCAGGGGAGGGAGGGACGTAGAGCGTCAGGGGGCGTCGCATCAAATCGAGCCGGGTCAGGTACTCTCTCTATTGTTCCCACGTTCTGCTCTCTTGATAAATTTACATACAAATGACTCGGTGTTGGTAGAAGCCAGACTGCACGCGGCCCTGGTAGCACGCTGGTCCCTAAGATGTCTTTCTACAGCCGTCACTGCCCGCTGAGGTACTGCCCGTAACTTCATCAAGCGTTGAACCTCTTCGTGACTCACCAAGAGCTGTCTGTCGTCTTTGCCTCCTTGTACACCCCCTGTTTTCTGTTGGTCTGGCGGCGGCGAGGTGTGACAAGGGTGACTGGTCTAATTTTCCTACAGAAATTTGTTGTTCCGCGGAAGCGTTGCGTGTCGGTCTCCTGGTCGGGCCAACTCGGAAAGATGAATATTAATAATGTCGATTCAATCAGCTGAGAATCTCCATGATAATGCAGCCATCGCCAAGTTCGATTTCTCATGTAGTAACGTGTAATATATTTCCTTTTTCTTCTTCATTGCTTTTCTCTCCGTTCAATTCGTCGCCTCTCTTGCTAATTTCTTACCGAAAGTTTCTGTATCTATAAATCCCTTCCTTCCTTCCTTCCATTCTCTTATTTCTTTCCTTCGGTGATCCTGTTGTATTACTTCCTTGTGTATTTTCTGGGGCAAGTAATCCTTTCCTTCCTTTCCTCCATTTATCTTCATTTGCACCGCTTCCTTCCCACGGCTCATTTTTCCACATTTTTTAACCATTTCCTTTTCTTTCCACTTCCGCTCATCTCCTGCACAATGTGTCGCCTCACGTATTGCTTCCTTATCACGTGTTTTATATCCTTTTTAATCCCTTCCTTCCGCTCCCTTCCCGAGTCCTTTCATAGCTTGCATCCATTTCCTGCGCGTCCATTCAGCCGGAAAACTAAATAATACCACCAGGAAATTCACGTCTCTGTTAGCGACGCGGGAAGCCAACGCGTGAAGTTTAATCTTGCGAGCTGGACATTTAGGTGGTCGAGGCGTCTGGGTGGTGTCTGCGTCCCGGTGATGTCCCTCGCCAGAATGGTTGTTTATTGGATTGCCGTGCGAGCGAGTAGCCCCATTTAGGGATTTGGATAGTGGTCTCCTGATGGTGGTAGTGGTGGTGGTCGTTGGGATGGCATGGGAGTGATTTGGTTAAGAATGGTGGTGGTGGTGGTGGTGGTATGGGTAACGTGTGTGTATGTGTGTGTGTGTGTGTGTGGTGTGGGTACTTCGGTGTGGATATGATGTCATGGTCCTTCACCACACACACACACACACACACACACACACACACACACACACACACAGTAGTAATTGGTCGCGGACGAAATAACAGATAAATACCGGGAGTAGTTTTCGTTCCCTGGTCACAAAGCTCATCCCATTACACAGTTTTCAGCCTCGCCTCACAATCCTCCTTGGGCGGCTCACTTAATCATCCCTCCATTCCCTCACTGCGTCATTTTCACTGATTAACTTATTGCCAACTTATTCTCTTATCAGACTCCTTCTCCATTTGCTCTATATTTCTCCAGGTTTTCCTCTTCTTACACTTCCTCCTCCTTTTATTTCTTGTCCTTCTCTTCTGACTCTTTCTTCTTGCTTTTTAATTCCAATTCCTCTTTTAATCCCTCCTCCTCTCCAGGCGCATCATATGACCTTGTGTTGCAACGCCATAACTCAAGGCAATTTCCTCCTCTTATTCCTTTGGTGTCTGGGATTGAGTGCTCTGAATAGAGTCGTGAATGCAAGGAATCTTTATTAATGCTGGAAAGATCTTTGCCGTGCCTGTTGATGTAACACACTCAGGGTGATGTGTATAAAGAAGTAAAAGGGTTTGATGCTCTGCTTCGTAACGAGGAAGTTAAGCCGGAATTTAAGGACAAGGAGAAAAAATAAGGTAAAATAATGATGATTTTATAGGCATTTAATTCTCATGCAGACTCAAACTCGAATATGCGTCACCATTCTGATTCCAAACTACAAGGACACTGAACTACATGGAGCATATGACGTGCCACGCAACTAATTCCAATACAGAAGCCCGAAACTTTCACAGAGAGACTGAAACTTCTCTATCTGCGTTCCCTCTACAATGGAATATTAATCTGAACGTGTTTCTGCGAATGAGATTTTCCGTGAACTCGACAGTACGTTACTCATTTGATATCATTCTAACATGTAACATTTTGACAACGAAAAGTGATAGAGTATTTGTGTTCAGTCTAAGCATCGAAAGTGTTTAGATGAGTGATAAGAATATGTTGGTGAGAAGAAACACGACATGGAACCGGTTTAGAAAGCAGTGTTGTGTTCTTTGTTTTCTTTCACCGTCACATTTCACGCACTTCCTCTTATTCCATTGATACCACTTACTGAAACGAACTGATAATGGACACACTGAAATAGAATAACACTGAATGCGTGCACAAATTAAACTACTTTGTTAATAACTTCAAAGGATGTCGAATTCCAAATCCCTGGAATATTTATTTTGATTAAGTATATAGAGGCACATTAAACGCATACAACACAGACCTCCTTTAGCAATAAGTACAGAGACGACACATTCATTACAAATTTCTAGGATTTTGAACAAGTATATTGAGACGAGTTAAACGTCAGCCAGTATTCGGTGCTCAAACTATCCAATGAAGTTTCCCTCTAATATCGTGTTGCTCCTTTATTCTCGAGGCTTTGTACGGGAGAATAGTGGGCGGTGGAACCCTCCTCGCTTTTTATCCAGCTTTCTCATTAGTAGTAAATCTGTATATGATAAAAGTGATATTGAATAGATTATCTCGTCAACAACCAGCAGACCATGTTAACTATTGTACGTATATTTCTGCATTATTATTATTTTCTTGTTTCTTGCTCTTACTCCTCGTTCTCCTCCTCCTCCTCCTCCTCCTCCTCCTCCTCCTCTCTTACTTGCCTTTTCTTCTTCTTTTTACTCTCCTCATTCTCATTCTCCTTCTCTCTTGTCTTGCTTACTCTCTTCTTGCTTTTGTTCCTACTCCTTGTTCTCCTCCCCCACCTCATCCTCTCTTGCCTGCTTTATTTTCTTGCTCTTGTTCCTGCTCCACGTCCTTCTTCTCTTCCTCTATGTCCTGCTGCCTTCCCTGCAGCAATATCCTTCAGCAGCAGGTGTGGTGGAAAGGTTGATGAAGAAATTAAAAATACTGAAGCTTTGATTTCGATATAAAACATCAAAGTCCCCCTTCTTAACTTTTCCATCATCGGTCTCCTCTCTCCCTTTCTTCCTCCCTCCTCCTCCTCAACGCAAGACCCTCAGGCGACGTGTTTTCCTTCTTTTTTCTCTTTTTTTGTCCTCTTTCTCATTGTGCTGGTATTACTGCTACTCTTTCCAAGTCCCCCTTTCGTGACCCGAGAGCCACCATTTGTTTTTCTAGCTTTTGTTGCTCTGTACAATAGTGGGGTGACTCTCTCCCAAGAGCAGGCGCTGCGTCCCCGTCAGCCGTGACACAACTGTCCTGGCGGCGCCTTTGTTGCCTTCCGGGTAGTTCACAATTCTTTTCACAATGCTGACTCGTTTTCCCTTTGTTGCGATTTTTTTTCTCTTCGCTCACTCTCCCTTGCCATCATCTTTTTTCCCTCATATTCCTGGGAGTGACTTTTTGGCAACACTTTTTCCTGCGTGGGCGAACTCACGATATCACTCTCACTCTTTTCTCTTTCTCTTTCTCTCTCTCTTTCTCTTTCTTTCTCCCTCTCTGGCCACGGCTTTGATGGCGCCGCACCGTCTCTGTAGCTCATGATGTGGGTAACTATTTTAAGATGAGGAGAGTCAGCGGTAAAGTAAAATTCTTTCTTTGTTTCTCTCTATTTTTTGTTGGTGGGAGAGATTTACGAATTGCCTGTGATGAACTCGACTTGCTGTGTAAAAGAGGCAGCAGATTTTGTCTCCTTGGACCGCTCTCTCTCTCTCTCTCTCTCTCTCTCTCTCTCTCTCTCTCTCTCTCTCTCTCTCTCTCTCTCTCTCTCTCTCTCTCTCTCTCTCTCTCTCTCTCTCTCTCTCTCTCTCTCTCTCTCTCTCTCTCTCTCTCTCTCTCTCTCTCTCTCTCTCTCTCTCTCTCTCTCTCTCTCTCTCTCTCTCTCTCTCTCTCTCTCTCTCTCTCTCTCTCTCTCTCTCTCTCTCTCTCTCTCTCTCTCTCTCTCTCTCTCTCTCTCTCTCTCTCTCTCTCTCTCTCTCTCTCTCTCTCTCTCTCTCTCTCTCTCTCTCTCTCTCTCTCTCTCTCTCTCTCTCTCTCTCTCTCTCTCTCTCTCTCTCTCTCTCTCTCTCTCTCTCTCGGAAACTTCTACAAACCTAATATCTTTTTCTTGTGTTCTCGCCTTTTAACTTAGGAATCAAGACTGCTTTCCCTGTTTCCTTAGGATATTCCGGCTCTTGTTCCGAGTCTTCTTCCCTCACATATCCCAGTCTTTCTCTTCCTTCTCCATTACTGTTGGAATCCTGAGGTGTCAATCCAACAAATACCTTGAAATTCATAAGTGAAATCTTGAAGAGCTGGAGACAAACGTCGCTCGCCCCGACGCTTAATACTTCAGCGTGTGTTAGTGTAGCAGCGCAGCAGTAGTGTTTATTCTTTGGTAATTTCCTGTGCTCCTGAAGAAGGTGATGCATTCGTAGAGGTGGTAGGTCAGTTACAGTGTGTTTATTTCTATGCTATTCCGTGTCTTTTATTTTTATATATTAGTTTAGTTACAGTAATGCTTTAGTGATCTCCTGCAGCTCCTGAAAAAAGGTGACATGCTCTTACAGGTCAAGGTTCAGTCTTTTTTTTTTCATGGAAGATGTCTCTGACCTAGGGCAACCAATGTTATGGAGAAAAGACCCACTGAAGGTGCCAGGTCTCAATAGAGTGCAGTCATAAAGATTAACAAAAATTTGAAAAGTGTCAAGTAACAGGTAGGGGAAAATGCAGAAATAGGCATGGAGTTTCTCTTGAGTTATGTTGATGATGCTTTATGGGATTCTACTGTACAGGTCTTGAAGAAAACACACCGTAGAATTGAATGGGGTAGTTGCTTAGTAATGAAAAGTGCGTCATTTGCATTGCGTTTTAATGCTTTCGGTGGTTCAGTGTTACCTGAGCCTCGCTGATGCGTATATAATCTACAATCCTGAAGAAGCTGGCGTAGGAGTGACGATGCACTTAACCCTTTCACTGCTATTAGACACATTTTTTCCTTAATTACTAACACTGCGACATTTTTCTTGTTTCACAGCTACGTCCAAACATTGTGCCAGCTAGAAATATCCAAAAACCTTTTTCTCCTCTTCTTTCTTGGAGGTGCTTACAAAGATTTCATTCAGTGCTTTTAGTGTCGTGAATTGTTGCATATCACAGTGAAAGGGTTAATTTACACTCCATTTGCACGATATTGCATATCACCTTCGTTAGTATCTCAGTGTTACCACACAAGTTGATGCCTTCAAGACCTCTTACATCTCCTGAAGAAGGGACCGTAGTAGGAACAGAGACAGTTTACTTCCTTTACAGTGTCATTCCTATAGGCAGCTTCCAGAGGATGGTGAGAAGGATGGTGAGAGAGAATCCTTTTCACTAAGGGTCTCGCCTCGTGATACCCGCCGCTGCGCCGTTAAGTGCGGCTGTGCAATGACCCTCCGCGGCGCCTGTAGCCCGTAGTCCTCCCTCGTAACCTTTAACAGTCGCGAGCTGAGCGGTAATTCCTTAATGGATACCCAGGCAAGTGTGCTGCGCGGCCGTCATGGGATTGAAACGCGGCGGCTGGCAGGGAGTCTGGCAGGGGCCCCTTCCACTACTTGACAATTTTTCCCAGGTACATTTTTTTGAAGTTTTCTTGCACTACAGATTTTAATTATTTTTTGTACCCTTCCACTGCTTGACAATTTTTTTTCCCAGATATATTTTTAAAGACATTATTTCTTGCACTATAGTCTTTAAATACTTCTGTATCCTTTAACTACTTGACAGATTTTCTCGCGTATATTTTTCTTGCATTACAGTCTTGAAATACCTCCATAGCTTAGGTAATGAACTCGTTCTTTACCATTTTTCCTTGTCCTTACAAACTATTTCTTCTTGTATTACAATGCTTGAATACTTAGTACCCTAGGTAGACAACTCATTCTTTATCTTTTTTCTGTGTCCATGATTTTTTTCTTTGTGTTAGTTGATGAATGTACCTAATTTAGCCTAACCTAATCCATCCAAACCTAACCTAACCTAACCTAACGTATTAACCCGTTCTTTATTTTTTTCCCCATCAACGCCAACTTTTTTTTCTTTCACTACAGTCTTCAAAACACTTTTGTACGTTATGGACTGCAAACTCGTTCTTTATCCTTTTCTTCTGAGTCCATGCAAAATATTTCTTAACTGAATGTCAAAAAAAGACTACAACAGTAAAAAAAAAAAAAGTAAGGAAGTAAAAGAAGAAGGGAGTAGAACCTGAGCCTGAGCGTTTGCCTGTCTGGAAGATTGTATAACTGAAAGAAAAGTTTAGAAACGTAGAGATACACTATTTGGCACCAACACAAAAGTACCACTCGGCTCCCACTTTTCTTCAACTACTCTTCTACTATCCTCCCCACTACTCTCCCCTCGGTTTCGGAAGTCACTTAAAGGCGGGGCACAAGTAACCATTTGTGTGACGTTTATCCCTGAGGTTCACTGGAGTTAATAGGGAAGACCTGCTTGAGCTGTAACTCCGCCAGGCCGTCACTCACCCTGGGCTGAAGTTATTATCACGTGTTGGCTTTGCTGAGCCTGGCACGCTGTCGGGTCAGCAGAGAGAGAGAGAGAGAGAGAGAGAGAGAGAGAGAGAGAGAGAGAGAGAGAGAGAGGGGGGGGGGGGGAGGGGGTGGGAGAACACATACACACACAAAAAAAAAGGTACGTATCTCTTTTCTCAGTCTCATTTTTTCCACCCAGAGATAAGCCACAAGTAGGAAGTCTTACCCACACACACACACACACACACTCAAGGAGAAAAAGCAGCTGCGGTTTGCCTTGCCTTGTGATATACAGAAATGATGCTCGTCGGTCAAGTGCAGAGAACTGCTCAAAAAATTCATGACTTGTATCCATCCCTTAAGTAAAAGCAAGGCGCGCCTTCCCTTGTAGACCTGCGAGTTAGGAATACAAGTAAAGGAAAAGTCTTTGCTGTACCTACACATGGAGCTGCTTCGGAACTTTTTTTAATATAAAGTTCCAAGAGAATACCTTTTTTTTTTTTTCGCGAGTTTGTGTATGTGTTTGGTATTCACGTCACTGTAAGTTCTAGGGGAGGGGGAAAAAAAAGGGAAAAAAAAGGAAAAGAAAAGATAAAGGTCTGGTAAGCAAGTGAAGGGGAAGGAGAAGGGAAAAAGACGCTACGAGGACGATTACTTAAGGAAGAGAAGGTAAAGATGACCTTTTTGGATTAGCGAAGAGTAGATAGAGGAGGAGGAGGACGGTCTCTAACAAAAACGAGGTTGGTAGGAAAAAGGAGAGAGTGAAGGAGGGAAAGGCGGGGGATATGTTGGGGCTCTGTGGACGTTAGGAAAGTGATTATCAGGATGAAACCCGAAGCGGAAGAATGAGGCAGGGAATGAAGAAAAGGACCCAGGGTGAAGAAAGAATAATGAGAGAGAGAGAGAGAGAGAGAGAGAGAGAGAGAGAGAGAGAGAGAGAGAGAGAGAGAGAGAGAGATTGTGGTGAATAAGCTCAGTGGAGGAGATGGAGATGCTGATTTAGGAAGAGAAATGAAAGATGAGGAGGAGGAGGAGGAGGAGTGAGGAGGAGGAGGAGGAGGAGGAGGAGTACATTTAGAAGAACCGAAAAGATACTAAATGGAAGAAGCAAGAGGATGCGGAGAGAGGAAGATGAGTAGTGGAGAAATAGTGCAGAAGAGGAGGAGAAGGAGGAAGAGGAGAGAGAGGGATGGTGGATCTCAGCTGTTTCAGACTTTTTCATCACGATGCAAAACAGTGATGGCGGTGACTAATGAAACGTCAGGACCAGCAGTAATCAGCCACACACAACCCGCCCTCACCGCCCTCCTCTTCCCCACTCTCCCTATGCACCCACACGAACTTCCCCTCCTGCCCCTTTCTCTCCAACTCTCCCCTTCTATCTCCTAGTCCTGTCCTCTCCTTCCATACTGTATTAGGTGAACCAGGGAGGGAATTCTCATAAGTGTCGTCCCATCAGGCACTCAGTCGATCAGTCTTCCAATACCTGCGTCTCTCCTCGGTAAAGTCACTGTCGAGGGGCGGTTCTAGATGATACTAGCTCCTTCCCCCAAGCCTCCCTTTTTTATTTAATCATTTTATTGTGTTTGTATTATTTAGCTTTTTTGAGGCAATGTTAGTCCCTCCATTAGTCGTCATATAACCTTTTTTCTTTTCTTTCTTTTTCGAGATAATGAAGTGTCGTCGTGCGTTCCCATCCAACCTCCATTTTCTATTTTTTTTTTTTCTATGTGATGAGCTATGTCTGTCGTCTGCTCGCTCTCTCCATCCTCTCTCTCTCTCTCTCTCCTCTCTCTCCTCTCTCTCTCTCTCTCTCATCTCTCTCTCTCTCTCTCTCTCTCCCTCTCTCTCTCTCTCTCTCTCTCTCTCTCTCTCTCTCTCTCTCTCTCTCTCTCCTCTCTCTCTCTCTCTCTCTCTCTCTCTCTCGAAAGTGACACTGAATTTATAATACTGAATTAGTGTGTTGATATGAAGTTGAGTTACTTAATTACATAAGGACTGTTTTAATTGACCTTAATTTGAAAAGCGTAAATGTGTAGGTAAGTGTTCATCTGCGGACAACCATTGTAGTGTTCTTTACTTTTATTTTATTTTTATTTTTTTTTATTATCTGTATGTTTGATTTTTGTTAGATGGTCTTGGCTCTTGTCAATTTTTTTTTTTATTTTCATCCATAATTCTTAAATCTTGTTTAGGTAGCGCTAAAAAAAAACCTTAGTATTTTTCCATCCAACCTCCTACCATGCTCAGTTTTTTCGTTATTTTAGCGCCCTCTACACGTATTTCAGATTTTTACCTTTCCCATTTTTGCGAAGTACTTTTTAACCGAACCTTTTCAACTGTATTTACGAACTCTCCAACTTGAATCTCACATTGACACTCGCTCGTGGTTTTCATCGTGTTAAACCTTTCCCCTGCAGTGTGGGAGTCGCATCGGCACTCCAGCACCATGGGGGAGGAAGAGGAGAGGAGTGAGTGTTGTACTGTTGGGAAACGTACCGACCTCCCCTGTACAGCCTGTGGTTCTCGCCCAGAGTGTTAACAGCGAGGGAGCAAGGCGCGGACAAACGTTCCCAGATTACACGCAAATGTTTCTGACACTGACTCTGGGTGTTTTAGATAAATGCACCACACCTGCTAAGTGGCGAGGATGTAAACAGTGCCAAGGAAAAGTGGGAAGGCATACTTGCTTGGTTGCTTGTGTGTTTGTTTTCTCGCTCACTTGCTTATTAGGTTATTTTTTTAATTGAGTGACGTCTTGACTGACTGACTGACTGACTGTTTAAACTGGCTGGCTTACTGACTGACTGACTGGTTGACTGTTTAAACTGACTGGCTGAATGAATGAATGGCTTGTTCACTAACTTACTGAGTAGACTGATTGACTTACCTATAGACATATTGACTGACTGACTGCCTTACTTAATATACTTATCGATCGACAGACTGGAAGATCGGATGACTGACACCATACTGATTAAACATGACTTAATGGCCTTACTGTTAAAAGTCCAAATATTTTCTAGCATGAAATTAAATCACCACGGACGAGTGTTCATTCCAAGCCCCCTTGCAGAAATACAGAAATACAGTCCAGAGGGAGGAAAAAATGCCCCAAAATGCTCTAAAATGCTCCATATACGCTGAGGCAATGAGGGATTAGTGGAGAGGGGCGGGAGATGGAAGGACGGGACGGTTAGTGTAAGGGAACAGAAACTGGAGGGTAAGGGGGAAAGAGAGAGGGGAAAATGGGACAAGTTGGCTGTGAGAGGAGTGTGAAAGGGGAAGAGGGGGAGGCGATGGAGCAAGATGAGATGGCTAGGTGGATGAGGGGAGGAGAATGGTAGAGAAGGAGGAGGAGGAGGAGAGGGAGGAGTTCATTCTTCCCCATCTTCACTCTACCGTAACGTAATTACATGATAACCTGTTTTGGAGCTTACGCGGATATATGAGAAGGGGGAAGGAAGGAGAAGAATAGGACGGTAAGAAAATAAAGACGGAGAGACAGCGTAAGGGTACAAAGAGGGGAAGAAGTAAAAAGAAAGGAGAAGGGGAAAGAGGAGCTGCAACAGACGTTCGGTGTAGCAGAAATATGAAATAGACAAAAAGATGAATAGTAAAATGTCAAGGAGGAAAGGCGTGTCAGTAGATGAAGTGAGAGTGAAAGAGAGGAGAGGGAAAGTCTTTCGTCTCTCTCTCATTTCTATTCCCTGCGATAGCGTCTTCAGGTAATGTTCTCAGGGATTTAACTCTCCTGTGGATTTAAAGGTACCTGAAGCCTTATTTTGCCTCGAAGGGAGTATGGAAAGTTAAGTCCGGTTATATTCAGCTTAATCTTTCTCCCTATTGTACTTTTGAGCCGCTTATTGAAGTTTACGGATGGAATTAAATATAAAGCGAACAGTGAGAGGGTGTGTTTACGATTACAAAGAAAATGGAGTCTTGATGGGATTGTGTTCTAAATTCTGTTCAGCAAGTTTGAATAACGAAAGGAATACTCAATACTCTCTCTCTCTCTCTCTCTCTCTCTCTCTCTCTCTCTCTCTCTCTCTCTCTCTCTCTCTCTCTCTCTCGCTCTCGCTCTCGCCATAACAAACACACTTTTCCCCTCCACCTTCCATCAGCACCTTTGTCTCCCTCAACACCCACAAGCCCTCAACACCGAGCCACTTATCCGCCCCACTCCTGCCATCACCATTGTCCAAACTCTCGCCCATCAACTGGACACTCACCACCACGAGTCCTCTTTTCCTTTGAACGAGTGGCGTCTCAGGAAACTTCTTCGTTAGCCGGCTTAAGACAGACACCCTACGCTCGCTTCCGGGAAAGGGAAGGGAAAGCAAAGGCGTCTGAGATCGAAGTGCAGTATTCCACCATTTAATTATCACATGTGAGAGAATTTCATATTATCTCCTCCGCTTGTCCGCTCTCCGGTGTCGTGCTGTGCAGCTTTATGTCAGGAAGGTGAGTGATTTAAGCTGGATTCGTGGAGGTGTAAGTTTAAGCTGGATTCATGGAGGTGAAAGTTTAATCTGGACAGCGTGTGAGGTTGTCTGTATAACTTATTTTCTTTTTTGTAAGTTAGTAATGTCATGGGGAGTTTGATGTTTTTATAAAGGTGAAGTGTGGTGGAAGTATCCATATGATTATTTTAGTCAAGAAGCACACGTTTTTTTCAATATTGTACCTGAATTTTAAGTCAGAAAATAAAATGCTGTTCATGAAAATTACTGGGACGGGCAGGCAAAAACTATACTTATAATGAAAAGAAAAATTGACTGTTTACAAAGATTAGTTTAATGGGCTAAAAATGTACTTAAAGCCAAACACTAATCAAGTAATACACGTTCAAACAATGAAAAAAAAAAAAAATACAGATAACTGACCTTCCTCCTCAAGCTGACCACCAAGCGTCCTGGATTCGACAGAGCTATAACCACTGGCCCCGCTACTGCCTTACTTCTCACCTCCATTACTTTTCCCGCCACACACCTGGAGAATCTCAGAACCTGTACTTACCTCCTATTCACCAGCCAAGCATTCCTGAGTCTCCTCCTTGGCAGTGTTGTGACCTTAACTCCAGCCGCCTCGCTTTTCTCCCTCATTACTCCTGCCACACACCTGGCACCTACTTATTTGCCTTTGTTCTCTGGCAGCCAAGTATTCTGGGTTCGACTCCCTTCATTCCCTGACAATGTTGGACATTGTTCTGACCGCTAACTCCAACAACCGTCTCACTTCTCACCATCATTACTCTTCCTGCCACACGCCTCGAGGACCTTCCAGTCTGTACTTACCTCTCCTCTTTAGCGCCACGTCCCGAGAGACAAGTGGTCCTGCTCATCACTTTGTGTGTTCAGAAACGCTCTGCTCTCTCACCATGACAACTTTCAAAGGCCACAGAGATGATTAGCCGGTTTCTCAAGAGTGCTTCTACTGTTGATAATGTAGAAATTTTGTTAGTCTGTCACTAAAACCGTAAAAACACTCTTAAAAATCCGAGTTACTGCAACTAGAGATTTTTAAGGTAGTGGAAGTGTGGCGCAGAAGTGTTTCACAATATGGTCCTTATTCGTGTGGAAAGTGATAAATTCTCTCAATCTGATGACCTTCTGGTGGACTGGGACGCACTGGCTGTCACCTCAGCTTTTTATGTTCTTTTCTAACTTTGTCCAGATGTTTTTTGTTTGATTTTTTTTTCTTTAGTTTCTTTCGCATTTCAACATCGTGGTTTTGAAAGCGACACGCTGTGAACGCCTCCCCATCTCGGTAACATGAATATTTTAAACGCATCGAAAAGTCTAAAAGTTGTCAGAGGAAGTTGTTAAAGAAAAAAAAAAGGATCCGTCAGTCTCCGCCGCTCGACGAAGAAAAGGTCTAAGAAATATCGTCTCAAGTATAGAAGTTTTTCCTTTCTTTCCTTCCTGCTTAGTTTCCTTGTGTCTTATTCTCAGCAAACGCAGGATTATGTAAAGACGGAGTAGAAAAAAAGGCAGATTTACGAGTCTAGACAAAAGAAAAATATCCTTGCGTATGTGTGTGTGTGTGTGTCTTTGTGTTTTCTTTTTTTTCTTATTTTTATGCATCTTTTTGGGGGCCCTTCCCTGTGAATAATTATTGAAGAGTTTGTTCGTGAAAATCAGGGAATAGAAAAGGAGGAGGAGGAGGAAGAGAAGGAGGAGGAAAAATCTTGTTTGCCGTGAGCTCTTCTTAGAGACTATCATCATTATCCGCCTTTACACATGTCTCGTATTTTTGGCTGCACTCTTATGAAGAAACTCCTTCCCTCAATCACCCCGCCAACACACACACACACACACACACACACACACGCAAGTACCCACAGCCGAATGGATTATCGCGTGTTTCTTCCACCTCAAAGTCATCACATAAAACTACATCCAATTTTAGCTTTTTTACCCGAATTGTCGGCGCGTTCCTTCTTACCTGGGGAGTTACACGCTCTCCGCTGATTGTCTCTGTCATCATCCTCTGCTGCCGCCACTTGGTCTGCGCTGTCACCTCTACTTTGAAACTCACTTTAAATCCGCCAGTCATTCATCACTTCTCTGAGCCCATCCATTAACCGAGATTTAGTGGAGCCTCGTTCATCACCGTCAATTGGGAAGGACAAAGTTCATCGTCCATTTCTCGCGTTACCGTCAATATTAACGCGTCAGTCTGGCTTTTGCAGTGTTTCGTCACGTGTTACTAGTAGCCTGGTATGGTTACACGTCACACTCGCTTTACACTCGTTCGTCGTTTTATTTTACTCTACTCTGGTTTTCTGTTGTCGGTTGTTCCGTCTCAGTAGTGGCGCAGTAACTTTCCTTGGTGTTCCCTTAGGCAGTAACACCTGGTTCTCGCTCCCTCCTGAGTTCTGACCTTCACCTCTTTTCGCCCCGTGCACATCCTGTGGTTACGACTCTCTTAAATTGTATCAGCTATTTAAATAATGGAGCAATTGTGTTTCTGCTCTACTGCCTTTCCTCCTTCCGCTCCTTGATTCTCTCTCTCTCTCTCTCTCTCTCTCTCTCTCTCTCTCTCTCTCTCTCTCTCTCTCTCTCTCTCTCTCTCTCTCTCTCTCTCTCTCTCTCTCTCTCTCTCTCTCTCTCTCTCTCTCTCTCTCTCTCTCTCTCTCTCTCTCTCTCTCTCTCTCTCTCTCTCTCTCTCTCTCTCTCTCTCTCTCTCTCTCTCTCTCTCTCTCTCTCTCTCTCTCTCTCTCTCTCTCTCTCTCTCTCTCTCTCTCTCTCTCTCTCTCTCTCTCTCTCTCTCTCTCTCTCTCTCTCTCTCTCTCTCTCTCTGAATTGATGCTAAGGAATTACTGTGTTAATAAAGGCTGAGTCACTTAACAATATGAGGACTGAGTCAGCTGACCGTAATTTAAACCCCTGGAGGTGTAGTGTAGAATTAGCTTGTGGAGAACTTAAATAATTTAGCAGCTCATGTGTGTGTGTGTGTGTGTGTGTGTGTGTGTGTGTGTGCTTCAGTCACGTATGAAGTGAGTGCATGCGTGAGTACCTGACACTCCACTCTGCAGTCCTCTTCTCCTTGCTCGTAGAGGCAAGCCAGCTGTGACCCCTCGTCCTGCACCAGTAAACAGGAGGCGTCACGTCTGCCTGAGGCTCCCCAGGGAAGGTCAGGGGACAGTGAAGGCCCCGCAGGTCGGCACGAGGCTGGCAGTAACTTGCGAGGTGCTTTGAAACGCCACGGCGAGGGCAATTTGTTGATTACCTTCATGACAAGTGAGTCGTGGCGCATCTCTGTGATAATGCAAGACTACGATGATCCTTTCTCTCCCTTCCCGGTGTTGAGATAGTAAAAAAAAAAAATCCTGTCAGGTACATCAGAGAAACAAATCTTAATCTGCAAAAACACACAAAAAACACTACATTCCTTTCGTATTTTGTCTATTTTTTATTTTTTTAGCTTGTCAGTAGTAAAAAATTAACAAAAACACTAACATCCCTACCAGAATTGTTCTTTTTTATATTTCTGGCAAAGATGAAAGCGTACATTCTTTGCGTCAGTTGCAAAAATGTAATAAAAACATCAGCTTTAAAAATCACCCCTTTTTCACCTTTTCTTACATTCCTGGTGACTTAGTAAAGATGGAAACGCGGTCACAGTGAACCTGTCGGTGTTTGAAACTGTCTTCCTGGTCCTGTCTGATGAAAAATGAAGGCGCCACGGATAACGTAGGAAAAGCGCCACCGTGTGTTTCCAGGGGCTCCCGGGAACACCACCACTTCTGCACCCGAGAGAATGCAACGACTGAGGGGAAATTCAGGACCTTTTGGGTACTGTCAGAGCGACATCCGGGAGCCATGAGGAGAAAGGAAGTGTTCACGGTTGAGTAGAAACGACAGTGAGGATCCGTGTTCCTACCAGTTTAAAGTTCCTGGTGCTTTCCTTCCTTTACTTTTTATTTCCTATTCTCGTTCGTATGAAAAGTATAAAGTGAGGGTGTTTGTTTATTTCTACTTTTTTCTTTTTTCCGTTTTTTTTTTTTTAACATTTTTGGTCTTTCTTTTTTTGTGAGGGATTGATGTATTTATGAATGTGGTCTTTCTGCTATGAATGTTGGAGGATATTATATACTAGGACACACACACACACACACACACACACACACACACACACACACACACACACACACACACACACACACACACACACACACACACACAACACGTCGAGTATTTCTTGTTTGTTATTCTTTACCTTTCACTTCTCTTTCATATTCATATTCTCATCCTTATTCGTATTCAGAGAGAGAGAGAGAGAGAGAGAGAGAGAGAGAGAGAGAGAGAGAGAGAGAGAGAGAGAGAGAGAGTATACCCTCCTCCACTACTCTGCTTACTCCATCCCACTCCACTTACTCCACCAGTTAATAATTACAGCCAATGCCACCTAACCACTAGGAACACGAGTCCTCTCACCCACCACCTCTCACCCGTCACCTCTTCCCCACCACCTCCCACTCGCCACCTCTTCCCCGCCACCTCTCCCCCGCCACCTTTCCCCGTGCCTTTGATCTAAACCTTCCACCGAGTTCCGTGTTCCAGGCTTTATTTCTGTCTTTGACCACCTCCACCCTCCATCACCACTGTCACCACGCCCCTTCCCACCCGTCCACCATCCCCCATCACCACCCCACCCTTACCTCTCTCCACCTCTCCCTTTCTCACCCTCTCTATATTTTATCTGGTCTGCTGTTCCGTCTGACTGTCTCTCTCTCATATTTTTCCCTTCTTTCTCTCTCTTTCTTCCTCGTCACCGCCTTCTACTTTCCCAATTCTTCCTTTTCCAGTTTCTCGTTGTCTTCTTTTCCACACATGATGCGTAGGGACTGGTAGAGTTCACACACACACACACACACACACACACACACACACACACACACACACACACACACACACACACACACACACACACACACACTTTATTTCTTAACTTTATTCCTCGTTTCAGTTTTCTCTCTCTCTCTCTCTCTCTCTCTCTCTCTCTCTCTCTCTCTCTCTCTCTCTCTCTCTCTCTCTCTCTCTCTCTCTCTCTCTCTCTCTCTCTCTCTCTCTCTCTCTCTCTCTCTCTCTCTCTCTCTCTCTCTCTCTCTCTCTCTCTCTCTCTCTCTCTCTCTCTCTCTCTCTCTCTCTCTCTCTCTCTCTCTCTCTCTCTCTCTCTCTCTCTCTCTCTCTCTCTCTCTCTCTCTCTCTCTCTCTCTCTCTCTCTCTCTCTCTCTCTCTCTCTCTCTCTCTCTCTCTCTCTCTCTCTCTCTCTCTCTCTCTCTCTCTCTCTCTCTCTCTCTCTCTCTCTCTCTCTCTCTCTCTCTCTCTCTCGACCCACCTAACTCTAGCACTAAAATTGGATTACTCACTCCATTGGCACTGAACAAAAAGCTGTTTGGTGGAGTGCGTGGTTGAAGCCTTAGTCTCTCTCTCTCTCTCTCTCTCTCTCTCTCTCTCTCTCTCTCTCTCTCTCGCTCTCGCTCTCGCTCTCGCTCTCGTTCTCGCTCTTTCAGCTAAAATAAGCCTTTTGCCTTCCCTCACCCTCGCATCATCACGCAGAACAATTTGGTTAAAGGATCAAATTGCCTTCTGTGGTGAGAAAGAGGAACGGGAAGGCTTAGGTGGGTGATGGTGGAGGGTATTAGTGGAGATAACTTTGTTGTATGCGGATGGTAGTGGTCCTCTCTTTGATCTTATCTGTCTTTGTCCCTTCATCCTCCTTCCCTTCCTCCTTTTTCTATCTGGTGCTTCGTTTTCTTGTATCATGTTGATAAATTTGAATTTCATACTGTTGTTTTCGTTTACCTTCTATTCATTCATTTTTCTTTCCAGTTTAATTTATTTTTTCTTCCCTACCTTCTAGTCTCCATTTCTTCCTTTTTTTCCTATATAATTTCCTTTTTCTGTTCTTCCTTTTCAAGTTAACCCCTACGGCTTTGTTATGCCTCGACAAAAACCCTACGGTGACACCAAGCCATATTTCACTACCAATGCAAGCTCTTAAAGTGTCTCGTGTCTCGGGCAGTATGTTCCTGTCAAACCAGCGTCCGGTATGCAAGCAGCCTGGACTAGAACATATTGAGGTCGTTTCCATAGTGATTAACTCCGCTGGTAGAAAATACGGTAAATGACGCCAACTATTCAAGAGCTAATTATGGTCGATCTAAGGGGGCGGGTGGTGTGGTGTGACCCGGACAGGAGGGCACGAAGGGACTTAATATGAGGTAAACACAGAGGAGTTTCTTCGTAGACACTTTAAAGTCATGTGTGTGTGTGTGTGTGTGTGTGTGTGTGTGTGTGTGTGTGTGTGTGTGTGTGTGTGTGTGTGTGTGTTGTTAAGTATGTATTTCTTTTCCACTTACAGGTAAACTTGTTCGTGTGCGGCATGAGGAGAAAGAAGAAATACACGTAAGTGTTCCTTTGTGTGTGTGTGTGTGTGTGTGTGTGTGTGTGTGTGTGTGTGTGTGTGTGTGTGTGTGTGTGTATCTGTGTCTGTGTCTGTGCATGCAAGAGCCCGATTAATTTTACTTGATAGCCTTGAAAATATGAGAAAGCACAGGTAGATGCTCCCAAAATACCCGTTCCCAGTACGTCTCCCTTCCGTCCCCTTCGGCGGTCACGGGAAGAATTATACTTAAATACAAATTCACGGAGGATTAGACGGATCTGCCCGACCCTCGAGCTACTAAATGCAGACAATAAGTGGCGCGTCTCGCGAACACGTAAATACGTTTAGTTTTAAAAATGCACGGGAGCTTTATCCATGGCAAGCCTTTCCCTGCACGAACACAGGGGCGGGATAAAACACTGTCAACACTGTTAGCCTATTAAACTGCCCGGCAGGAGAGTGAGCTGAAGATATTTTACCCGATACTCGTATTTGAAAGCGTCTTTGTTGTTTAATCTCCTGTATGTTCCCGGGAACTATAAGAGCACATGCACCTGTATAATTCCTCCCTTTGTATTTCTCCCTTCATGGCTCAGCGTAACTCCTTCAGTCTTCGAACCCTGCTGCTTTTGGCGGAAAGATTCAATAAAACTAGATTCACATCGAAAGAGTCTATTCTTTCCTACACCACGACTCTTTAAAATTCATGCCCAACCATGGACGGCGTGCAGAGGTAAGTTGTTTCTTGGACAACTTAGTGCAGACCCTCCCCCGTGCGCTTGTTTAATGGAAAAGGAGGAAATTTTAAAGGTCGCTAACCAGGAAAGAGAAATTTTGAGCATTGCGAAACCAACTACTTAGTAACTTGCTAATGATTTGGGAATTGTATCTTCCTGCTTCGTTTAACTTTGCGCCACGGAACAGACAAGGCTTCTTAGGCAGGGCTAAAGGGCTTCTGTCACTCAATTAGTAATGGTAAAATGCACTGTAACGCCCTCTGTCCAGTTCCTATATAATTCTTACTGTTATGGGTTCTTTTTAACTTCATAATACGTTGTGGAGGAAGTCACGCCACTGAGAACAAAAGGGTGAATAGTTCATCACTTTTTTTACTTTTAGTAGTAACGTTTGTTTCGTTAAGTCTTAAAGGATTACTCAAATAACATATGTCATATGTTAGTAGTAGTAGTAGTAGTAGTAGTCAAAGGTTAATACCAGATAGAAGCAGAAACGATCAGCATACTGAGTTTTGTAGTTGGTAAATAGCTTGACATTTCTTGTTCTGTATTTACGTAAGGTGGATTCGTTGATGTAATGATTTTTAGGATTTCGGCTTTTATGAATAATAAATGTTAGCAGAAATTATTGATATTTTAATTTTATGAGATTGTTGCCCAACCTTTACCCTTAGTGTAGCTGCATCAGTAAGATATACATTTATATGATTATATCGTGACATTTCTACGTATTGCAGCTTTTATTTGCTAAAGAACAGAAGCATAAATTGTTAACGCATAGATCGCATGAATAACCAGCTCAATATTTCTTTTAGCTTCTTTGTATCATCAGCCACGTGTATATATATTTGTGTGTCATGAAATTCTTCGTGTATCTTTCATATTTCTATTTTACTCTCAGACATAAGTTAGTATTAGTATCATAACGTACTGTCTCGTATTATTATTATCATTATCATTATTATTATTATCATTATTATTGTTATTATTATTATTATTATTATTATTATTATTATTATTATTATTATTATTATCATCATCATCATATAACTTGTATGTTCCTGTCGCCGCGAGGACTGGTATCTCTCAGCTGATCATCCTTTTCCTGATAACCAACAGCTCTTTATCCCCTGCAACAAGCGAATGGCAATGACGGCAGTACAGAAAACATTATGCAATTTTCCGTCTCCTGCAATCTTATCATTCCGGCAATCATAAAAGAAGGAACGAGCGGCTGAGACGCAAAGCAATGTATGTAAATTTGCGTGTACTGGCTGGCTTGCCTTTGTTCCCACGACCGAGACAGAAGGAATGAAGACAACCAACATTAATGGCTGGGATTTAGAATAACTTCCACTGTCATATTCCAACCTTGAAGCGCGAGTCGGACTGGCATAGTGAATGAATGCGACGCTCGAGAGAGAGAGAGAGAGAGAGAGAGAGAGAGAGAGAGAGAGAGAGAGAGAGAGAGAGAGAGAGAGAGAGAGAGAGAGAGAGAGAGAGAGAGAGAGAGAACACACAATAAAAAGAAAAATTAGGTAAGAAAATGCGAATTAAAAAGCCTTCCCCCAAAATCGTACCGTAATGAAAAACATAATCCGCGAATTCGTGCAGGGAGACGCGCCGCTATTAGGACATGCGTCGAGGGGCGGCGGGCGATCTATTCAGGGAGCGTGAATCTTGTGTTTTATATGCAAAGTGGACCTGCTGCTGCTGTATACTGACTTGCGGCACTGCTATCACCTGGCGTCCATGTCCGTGGTACCTGCTATTCGTCCCTCTCTCGTACTGCTGCTTTCTGATTGCTGCAAGAAGACCCACGAGAATGTTGGACTAATTTCGTTTTCTCCTTTGTAAGCGCGCAAAAGATGAATTGTTGTGATTGTTCTCCGTAAATTGGAATATGTAAATGCACGAATTGTACCACGGTTTCCGCTCACCTCACGTGTGTGTTCCGCTCGTGTTTCGCTTGTCGTGCCTTACCGCTGTGAAAGGTATGTACACATTGCTCCAGACTGCCGCTAGAGGGCCTGGTCATCTATCTACATTGTTTGGAACACTGGAGAGCTTTCGGGAAATGCTGTTTCGGCACCACACACACACACACACACACACACACACACACACACACACACACACACACACACACACACACACACACACACACACACGACCTTCATGTCCCATCATTGGTCACCCTGAATAACAGTTGGTTTTTGGTAATTTGCCTTTCATTAGTGAGGACGTTTTGTCATATTTGGTTAATTAATTTGGCAGCCCTCACTAGTCTGGCTGAAAGAACCAAGTCACAACCATAATGCACACACCAACTTCCTGTTTTTTTTTTCCTTTTTCCTTTGTATTGCAGGTGTTTATTAGCTTCCTATCGTGCATTTTATCGCCTAATGGTGAAACCGAGTCTACTATACCTCTGTAATGAGATTTTTCTTCCCCTAATTGAGTACCTAATTAGTTTAAAACAAGGAGGACACAAACACGCGAGCGCGCGAGCGCGCGCGCGCGCACACACACACACACACACACACACACACACACACACACACACACACACACACACACACACACACACACACACACAGAGAGAGAGAGAGAGAGAGAGAGAGAGAGAGAGAGAGAGAGAGAGAGAGAGAGAGAGAGAGAGAGAGAGAGAGAGAGAGAGAGAGAGAGAGAGAGAGAGCACCTCGGCCATGGATAACACGCCCTTACTCTTCCAATAAAGGCCAGCGCGGTGAGCAGCATTTTACGATAACCACGTAGAGCGAGGCAAGGCGAGGCGAGGCGGCAGCTGGCGAGCAGAGCGGCGGTGGCCTGAGGCTTGGAGGCGACGAGGGAATTGAAGTGAACTCGTGCATGATACAATAATAGGAGTCGAGTGTATTTGGAGTGTATGTTGAGCGGGGAAATTGTAAACACACGTTCTACCGTAGCGTGTTTATGGAAGGCGAGCACTAGAGCGATCTCATGGCCGCGTAAATACAGACCTTCTGGTCGCTCGCACTCACGAAACAACGCACTTCCGCATCGAGAGTCCCTCCTCCGCCGCTGCCAAACGTCGTGTACGAATTGAGGTCGAAATCAAATGGAAACTTGTCACTGGTTACATAATCCGGAGAAGCGTTTTGGGTTGAGGCGTTTATTGAGGCTTAAAAGGCTGCAGAAAGAGAAATGGTGCATGAAAAGTTGTGAAAAGTGTTGAATTGGCTGAAATAGGCATGAAACCAAAATTGGAATTGTTATTGGCCATGAAAATCAATGGAAAGGTTTAGGTTAATGCGTTTATTGATACACATATGGCTGACCTAACAACAATAGTACTTAAAATGGTTGAGAGATGCTGTGAAGGGTATTAAATCAACTCTTGTAAAATGGATCATCGGTTAACTACCTTTCGCTATGTAAGTCTAGGTGAATTCTTAGAATGAGGCCTGTATTGATGCTTTAGTGACCAGAGAACAATAATGGTGCATGAGGTTTGAAACTATGAGAGAGGTATTGAATCTACAGGGAAAGGGGATTAAACTGTTACTGGTCACGTAAATTCATTGAAACTTTTAGGCTCATCCCTATATTAATACCTTCGTGGCTGAAACAACAAGGGCGTTGTATGAAAAGGCTGTGAAAGATATTTTATATAGAGCAAAGGGTTTGGAAGCCATTGGGTATACACTAAAAGGGAATCAAATTGCTGTGGCCACAAAAAATTTACAAAAATTTTAACACCGGCAAGTTTATATTGATGTTTTATGGCCAGAATAACAAGAATGGTGAACAAAAAGTTGGAATGGCTTTGAATTCACTCTTCGGAAAGGGAATTGTCGCCTTAATCATCCTTACTGGCGAGAAAGACGACGAAAGGCGTTGGGTTTTCCAAACGTAAAAGGGGGATTATCGTTTTAATCGCTTTCATTGACATGAAAGGATTCCATCCGTTCTCTGATCACAATTTTATTAGGAAAAGGAAATTCCGTCCTGGAGTTTGCAAAACAATGCGTGTTTGATATTATATGGTGCCTAATAAAATAAGAGATGAATGTAACTGTACCTCCCGTGTGATAAGTACCATGTGATGTGTACTTTTTAATGATGGTAATTAATTTCTAACTTCGGTTAAACTTTTCGGCTTTTCCTTAGGGACTGGTACCTCAGTAGGTCTTTTTCATATGTATATATTTTGTTGCTTGGCCAGTGCCCTCTTACATTCTTCCTTTTTTCTTTAATAACAATGTGCAGAAACTGAACTTAATTTACTGATTCTTTATTAATGATTTCACTGTTATAGCCATCATTTGTTAGCATTCCAAGCACTGTCAGGAATTGTTTTCAAGGACACACAAAAAGAACGGGAAAGCAGGGGATTTAGTATTGTCCTTTCTAAGCTACTTAACTACGTATTTAAGAAACTGAAGTACAAAGGTGTCAGGAAAGAGTGTTGGTGACTGTGGAAAAATGTTGCACAGCAGTGAAAAGGTTAAGGATGTGTGTTGTATGTTGAGTACTTTTCTGCAAGATAAGTAACATAAAGTATTTCTTTCTGCAATTACAATGTATAGAAACTGGACTTGAGTTATTGTTTCTTTATTTAGGATGTGTTTTGTTATATTTTGTGTTAGTTTTTTTCTTAATGCAAGATAAGTAAATTAATTTCTTCTGTGGCATCAATTTGAATTAAGTTATTGGTTCTAGTTCTATGCAAAGGATGTGTTGTGTTATGAGTTTTTTTCTTTCTTTCTTTCTTTTTTTTTTTTTTTGTAAGGTGAGGTAAATTAATTCACTGAAAGGTAACAATGTACAGCAATTAGACTTTCCATAAATTACTGATCCTCTATTAGGGAGGGAATAAAAGTCCACCGGGGGATCTTGTGCCGGTGGAATAAGTATTGGATATATTAATTAGTGTGTAACATTAACGCTAAAAATACTGTGTCCCCGCTCGCTCGTTCACATAAACAGGTAAAAAATTAATACATGAAACCCGACAGGTGCAACACATCATTTAGGGATTTTTGAGTAATGAATCAGTGAATGTATTCCACCAAGACCTCTTTTTTTTTCTCTCTTTTTTTCAAGGCAGCGTTCAATACTTTTCGAGACGCGGGTTAAAAAGTGTTTATTTTAGGTTAACGAGCGCCTGATAATTTAGCGGAATAAATAATCACAATTAATTATGTACTTTTTATCCGGCATTAATTAATTTCACCCCCGTTTTTTGTGCTGGTGTCGTGGGAAACCAAAATAAAAGGCGAGCTATAATATTTCCTAACGTCTTTTCAGTAAACACTTGCACACACACACACACACACACACACACACACACACACACACACACACACACACACACACACACACACACACATATTAGAGGAGCATCTTTAACCTATAGATTACATTAAATTACATTAGATTAGATTACATAATTTTATCGTTCACTTTCTTATGTGACCTAAAGTACATAGAAACAAAAACGAGTAAAGCAAGATCAACACACACACACACACACACACACACACACACACACACACACACACACACACACACACACACACACACACATTTGGGCCATAACGGGAAGGCCACCTCATCTGGTTTGGTTGCCCTTTATCTAGTTTATCCTGGTTTATCTTGGCGAGGCAGAGGACGCCGGCCGCTGCTCCACACACGATTAGATAAAGGTTGGGATTGCCTACCCAGGTGGAGGCTCCGGGACTGCTGGGGGAAGGGAGGAGGAAAAGTAGGAAAGAGGGAGAAGAGGAGGAGGAGGAGGAGCCCACATGAACTCTACCTGGAAACTGATCACCTTATCCACCCTATCCTATTTTTTCCTCCCCTACAGTCTCCCATGCATCCTTCTCCCTCTTTCCTTCCCTCCCTTTTATCCTCCCCCTCCTCATTCCCCTAAACTCTCTCCCTTTTTATCTTTTACCCACATCCTCTCTTTACATTCTAATCCTAAACTCTCCTATATCCATCTTCTGTGCCCTTTTCTTCTCCCTGTCCACTGCACCCTCCCTTTGCACCCTTTTTTCCCTTTTATTCTCCCCCTACACACACTCCATACACTCTTCATTCACTGCATCTCTTTCTTTTACTCTCCCCTACACTTTCGTTTCCATCCTCTCCCTCTCTCCTTTTCCTATTTTGGATTTTAAGACTCGCCTCTCTCTCTCTCTCTCTCTCTCTCTCTCTCTCTCTCTCTCTCTCTCTCTCTCTCTCTCTCTCTCTCTCTCTCTCTCTCTCTCTCTCTCTCTCTCTCTCTCTCTCTCTCTCTCTCTCTCTCGTCTCCATCCGTTAACATACTTTTGTACTTTCCCTACTCTTCTCTCCTTCCTTCCCACCTCTCGCCTTTCTTGTCTCTAGAACACAGAATATATGTTTCATATTCTCTCTCTCTCTCTCTCTCTCTCTCTCTCTCTCTCTCTCTCTCTCTCTCTCTCTCTCTCTCTCTCTCTCTCGTCCTTCCATCCTTTACTTTACTTGTTTTATTAGTGCAGTTGAGAATATGTTTTTTTTTTTTTAAATATCAATTTTTCTTTCTTCAGCTTTCATAGTCACGTACAATGGACTTTATGCGCTCGCTTTCTCTCTCTCTCTCTCTCTCTCTCTCTCTCTCTCTCTCTCTCTCTCTCTCTCTCTCTCTCTCTCTCTCTCTCTCTCATGCCTTTCACTAACACAAATTCGTCCCAGCCTGGTGCTTTTCGTCTCCTCGGTCACCAAATAACGTAAATAATCTGGAGTAAAGCCTCGGGTCCCCGTGTCATCTGCGGGTCTTGGTGGCGATTTGGGTTTGGACGCGGCACAAAATTCTGCAGTTTAATGAAGGGCGGTGCGTGGCAGGCAGCGGCAACGAAACGACCTGTCTAGGTTCCGGAATGAACTGGCGATGTTGGTGATGATGGTGGTAGAGAGAGAGAGAGAGACGGAGAGAGAGAGAGAGAGAGAGAGAGAGAGAGAGAGAGAGAGAGAGAGAGAGAGAGGGGGGAGGGATAAAAAAAAGTCCGTTCTATGAAAGCTAAAGGAAGAAAGACTGGTATATTTAAATGTAATGAAGAGATGTGTAGTTAGATAAGTAAATAGATGAGAGAGAGAGAGAGAGAGAGAGAGAGAGAGAGAGAGAGAGAGAGAGAGAGAGAGAGAGAGAGAGAGAGAGAGAGATGGAGACAAACACTCAAGCAGAAAAAAAGGACGAAGGATGGAAGGGCAGACACTCAAGGACGCGGAGAAAGAAAACAAAGCTGGAAAAAAATAAACCACACAGACAAAGAGGAAGAAAGAAAGAGAATAAAGAAAACCAAGGAGAATAAAAAGAAAACAGAAAGAAATAGAAAGAAACCAGCCAGTGAGAAACGAAGCGGATAACGAGATTCAAATGAAATGTAAAGAACTAAACGGGCGATAAAAATAAGAGGAGATAAAACACAGTGATAAATGCAAGTAAGAAAAAAAGAAAATTATATGTTACAAAAAGGTACGAATATAAAAGAAACTATGACAGGCAATGGCGGAAGTGCAGGTAAAGAAGACTTGAATAGCACGCATGCAAGGACAGGGAAAGATTTATTAGTGAGATTCTGAGTATGAGATATAAGGGAAGCATCATGATAAGGATTAAGGAAGAGAGGAAGGGATCTGGGAGTTAAGGGATGGCAGGGCTGATAAAAGGGGTGAGGAACGGAAAGAAATATAAAATTAAAACGAGAGAGAGAGAGAGAGAGAGAGAGAGAGAGAGAGAGAGAGAGAGAGAGAGAGAGAGAGAGAGAGAGAGAGAGAGAGAGAGAGAGTGCAGACATAGACAAGAATATATCAGGAAATATGGATGAAGATACAGAAAGGAAGAAGAAAAACGAGAGAGAGAGAGAGAGAGAGAGAGAGAGAGAGAGAGAGAGAGAGAGAGAGAGAGAGAGAGAGAGAGAGAGAGAGAGAGAGAGAGAGAGATACACATAAGCTACAAAGAAAGCGAACATTCTCTCTCTCTCTCTCTCTCTCTCTCTCTCTCTCTCTCTCTCTCTCTCTCTCTCTCTCTCTCTCTCTTCCTCTCCCAGGTCAAAGTTCCCACAAATTTCATTTTCAACACAACACAGGAAAACATCAAAGTCTCCCCTCTTGTGATGGTCCCGAGCCTCAAGCATGCCGAGAGAGGAATGGGGTGGGTGGGGAGAGTAGGGAGAGGGGAAGGGAGAGTAAGAGAGAGAGAGAGAGAGGCTAAAGCAAGGAAAAAGAAAAGAAAATGCAGTTGGTGGGATCAGGAAAGATGGAGGGGGAGAGTTCAAGAAAGAAAGGGAGAGGAAGGAAAAAGAGGATGTTTGAAGGTCGAAGAAAACGTGAATTAGGTTGGAGGAGGTTCTGGGGCCCACTTGAGGTTGCTGGGATGAATAGTCGGTCATTAGGAGAGGCAGTAGGGAGCACGGGTTGTCCCTCATGAGATCCTTGTATGTTCCTTCAAGTAAGAAATGAAAGTAAAAAAGATGCGATTGACGGTTGTATGAAGATCTTACTCTCTGCTCTCTGCTCTCTCTCTCTCTCTCTCTCTCTCTCTCTCTCTCTCTCTCTCTCTCTCTCTCTCTCTCTCTCTCTCTCTCTCTCTCAGCTTGTCGCGCGTAAAGGAAACGTGACATTGTTTATATAAATTATTTTCACCTCCTCTCATTCATCCTTGTCTTCCACCATGTCCTTGTCTTGTCTCCTCTTCCTCTTCCTCCTCCGCCTCATTACTTTATCACCCCTCCGTCCGTCTTCCGTGCCCATTTCTTCGCCTGCCGTCAGTTTCTTTCCCCCATCCGTCCCCGTCCAATCCATTCCCCATCGCCCGGTACATTGCAATCAGTCTTACGCAGCCGCTCTTTGCATCACCAAGTTCAACCTGAGATGATGCCTGGCCTGCGTGATTTGATCTGCCTCCACCTGCCTGCCTGCCTGCCTGCCTGCCCATGGCTCTCCAATCTGCTTACCCGCTTCCCATCAAAAACTCAAGCTATTGACGCACATCCCTTCCCTTCCTTTCTCTTATTCCGCCCGTGTTTGCATTCTCCTTCACTCATCTCCTTTTATTTCTCCCCTTTCCAGACGCCTCTTACGCTCTCTCCACGGGTCTTCCTTTTCTCGTCTGTTCTTCCATACTTCCCTCCATTTCTCCTTCCTCCTTCCGCTTTCCGCTAAACAATGCACAAGTGTAAAGGTAAATATTCCTTAAGTGTGTCAGGCAGCACAGTAATCCGTAGGTGATTCTTTCGTCCACCGTCAGCCTTAGTGGTGGTGGCCGTAAAGCCGTGGTTCCTGGGTCGTCAGCTGCGTCAGGAGGTGAGGAGGAGATGACGCCAAGGGGGATATATGTTGAGGGGATGCGGCAAGGCGGTGGGGAAAATAGTAAGGAAAGAGGGGAGAGGAGAAGAGAGGTGAAAAATAACTTGAAGGGAAGATGAGCATTGTGTTGTATGTTGGGCTTCAGGAGGAGGAGGAGAAGAGATTGAAGAGGATTAGTAAGAGAAGCAAGAGGAGGAGGAGGAGATGGGGTAGCAAGAGGAGGGAGACGTTGGAGGAGGTGGAGGGATAAAGAGTGGGGGAGGAAAATAAAAGGTCTTAGGATCTAATATGTTAGCCCGTGTTTGGTGTGTTCTCGCCCTCCCGTGAACAAAGGCGCGGTGGTGTGGAGTGGAGGGGAGCAAGAGGCTGCGTGAGGTCTCCGTAGATTCAATCCTATTTGCCCCTCCTGAGACCAGACTCGTCATCATCCCCTCACTCTCACTCCCTCACTCCATTACTCCCTCATGCCCTCATTACTCCCTCACGCCCTCACTCTCTCACTCTCTCACTCTCACTCATTCACTCTCACTCCCTCACTCTCTCACTCCCTCATTCCTTCACTCTCTCACGCCCTCATTCCCTCACTCCTTCACTCCATCATTCCCTCAATTCCTCACCCCCTCACTCCCTCACCCTCTTACTCCAGTCACTGTCAGCTCCTCTGATATCATTCGCTCCACAAATTTAAGCCAGCCATACTGCCTTTGATGTGATGTCAGCCATGATGGTTCTCCTTTGACACGATAGCCACAAAAACCCTCAACCATTGCTCGCAGCCTCTTTCTTCTTCCTCTTATTCCTCCCTCTCCATCACATCACTGTAGGCTGCCTCTCTTCGTCCCTCTGTCCCTTCATTCGTTACGTCATTTTCCCATATCCGCACCTCTCTCCCGCCGTACCTTTTCTCAGATATGGTGGTCCTAAGCTTTAATCAGAGGAAATTAACGACGAAATTAGCGCGACTATCATCAATTACGGTAAGGCGGCAGCTGACGGAGGTAGGGAGATGGGGCTTTCCAACGGCAGGCCTCTCATCTATTCCTAAGAAACCTGCCTTGATGTTTTCGACGTTTTCATTGGTTACTGATGCTACTGAAACTCAGAAATAGAAGTTATCTTACATCTAATAACACATAAATATTAGAAACAGCATTAGTTACATAAGAACATAAAAAGTTAGGAAAGTTGCAAAAACGGTATAAAACTTGCCCACCTATTTCTACCTATCATACTCATCCATAAATTTGTGTTTTAGTTATATTATCATGATCACCAGTCTTGCATACGCTTGCAAATTTTACTTTACTGTCATAAAAAAAAATAACGCCAGTTTATTTCTCATGACTACCAAACCTTTGAAAAAAAAAAACAGCTACTCTATCCCATTTCACCAGTCTTAAAAAACAACAGTGATTTCATTTCTAAGACACAATAGCAGTAACATTACCTTCACCACCCAAATCGTAGAAGCACCACCATTTACTGCGTCCATTTCTACCGAAGACACCGCAGCATTTAAGCCTTTATAACCATCCAAGTGTTCTCCCCCCTCAGAATAAAAAAAGGTAGCAACTGCAAACTGTAGCAGGAATTAGTTGAAAAATAAAAAAATAAAAATCCAGCTGTTGTTTTTTGCAGCGTTCGTGTTGGTATGCATAGAGTTTGTAGCACGACCGCCCTTCCTCGTTTGGTCAGCTGACGGAGATTACAACATGATTCCCCGCTGGAGTGAATCCCCGTCTCGTTTTCGTTCACGACTGCCAACGCTTCGGAAATACGATATATATTTCTTATCATCAGCTGCTATTTTGAGAATCCGGCGTATTTTGGGCAATGTAGCGTCATCAGTGGGTGGATTGCGTGCAGGAAGCCTTATGTGTGGTCTCTCTCTCTCTCTCTCTCTCTCTCTCTCTCTCTCTCTCTCTCTCTCTCTCTCTCTCTCTCTCTCTCTCTCTCTCTCTCTCTCTCTCTCTCTCTCTCTCTCTCTCTCTCATCCCTCCATCCCTGCTCATGTCTTATACATCTCTCTCTCTCTTTCCATTCTATCTCTTATCATTCCTTCATACCCCTTTCCTTCTATTCCATCTCTTATCATTCCTCCGTACCCCTTTCCTTCCCTCCCGTCTTCCTCCCGTCAGACCGTCCCTCCTCTCCCTCCCTCCCTCTCTCAATGGACGCGATCATCACAGTCCTCCCTCGGCCGCCTCTCGTCCTTTCGCCAGTCAGGAAACAAAGTAGCGGAACCAATCATGCAGAGCGACTTGAGGACGACGACAAAAGGCAGAAGAGTTTAGTCTCTCTCTGTTTGTCTCCTGCCTCCCTCCCACTCACTCTTTCCCTGGCGGCCTCTTGCGGCACAATTAAACCGTCTTTAAGCCTGTGTTTACCCGTCTCAGCGTTCTCAGACGGCTCAAAACACCTCTGTCATCCAACCGCTTGTTTCCTTCCTAAATATCAGGCCTTCTTTACTTTTCCTTTGACGTCGAAGCGCTTCTGAGAGCAAACTTTTAACCCTTCTCCTCCTCCTCCTCCTCCTCCTCCTCCTCCAACTTCTCTTTCTCCTCCTACACCTGTTTCTTCTCCTTTCTCTCTCTCTCCCACATGCTAGGTACCTCATTTCATTGTTAAGTTGTTACCGTGTTGTCTTGCGGAATGTGATACGTGGGTTGGGGAGGGCGAAAAAGTGGAGCAAGGCGGGATACAAACAGCCGTGGCGAGTGGTGAAGGAGCCCCGAGTAAAGGAGGCTTGGATGTGTAATCAAATACATGTTGGAGAATTTTTAAAGGGCGGAGGTATGCAAGCGTGTGTGTGTGAAGTGTAGTGTTGATGGAGGAGGAGGAGGAGGAAGGAAAGGTGGAGTGAAAATAAGTTTGCCAGTGAGAAGACAAGAACGAGAGGAAAACACGAGAGAAAGAGAAAGATAGACAAACAGAAAGAATCACTGAAGATGGATTGAGGAATAGTGTTACGAGTGAAGAGAAAAGAACGAGAACAAAGGAATAATTTAACGCAGACAACACTAAAGTTACACAGGAGTTTATTGCCCATTTTTACCACAACTTGTATTACCGGAATTACCTGGAACATTCTTACCTTGATAATTAAAAAAGAGAGTATACACATGAAAAGATCTATGTATTACTGCTTTTCCTTTGTTATTTTTTTGTACATGTTTCGAATTCCTGTAGAGCAAACACCATAATCTTTTTTTTTCCTTCCAAGATCTCTAATAGAAACCTTTTTTATTGTGTGTGTGGGGAGGATCAGGATTTCAGACGAGTAAAGTTCAGAGCAATCGGAACAAAGGAGAGATTAGACTACAAGGAAAAGAAGAAAAATGCGCTCAAGTCTTTCCGAGTGTGCGTTTGTCTTCCTGCTCCCTAAGATGTGTGAGGAAGGTCTTAGCTGCTTCATTATTCCTCTATCTGTGCTCTTTCCAATTTCTCTTCTCTCACTTCCTCTGTTCTCGCTCCATTCTCCTTCCTCCGTGACGCCCACTTATCTTGCTCTGCCTCCCTCCCTCCCTCCCTCCCTCCCTCCCTCCCTCCCAAGCCTCACCTCCACTCCCATCATTTCTCTTTCTGCGTTGGTCCTCCTCCTCCTCCTCTTCCTCCTCCTCCTCCTCCTCCTCCTCCTCCTCCCACTTTGGTTTCCTGTTATATCAACCGTGTGTCCATTTCTCTCTCTCTCTCTCTCTCTCTCTCTCTCTCTCTCTCTCTCTCTCTCTCTCTCTCTCTCTCTCTCTCTCTCTCTCTCTCTCTCTCTCTCTCTCTCTCTCTCTCTCTCTCTCTCTCTCTCTGTGGTATGTATTTAGTCATTTATGTGTATCTACCTGCGTATATCTATCTGTTAATCCATCAGTCTGTTTGTCTACTTGTCCAGCCAATCATTAATCTATCTAACTGCATTTCCGTATGTATGTACTCATCCACTATGTGTGTGTGTGTGTGTGTGTGTGTGTGTGTGTGTGTGCAGCACGTGTCTATGTATCAAACTGTAATTACGTGCAACATTTTCCATCAGTCAAACGCAATACTGTTATTTGTACACACACACACACACACACACACACACACACACACACACACACACACACACACACACACACACACATACATATATGCATTCATAAAAGATGAAAAAACAAGCCCACACAAAGCAAAATAAAAAAAAAACTCACTGGTTTTCCCACCCACTTTTTTTTTTTTTACTTTTTTTTTTCCACATTAGTATTCTCGAGTCCCAAGCAAGTTGCTGGAGAATATAAATTAGCAGGAAAGCGGAGACATTTAAACTGCTTAAATGTTGGTGAGAATAATGTTTTGAGGGTGGCTGTGTAATGCCCTCCTCTAAGTACGCCAATTATACCTCTTGTTATGCCGGCAAGTTATATCATTAGCAGGAGGAAAAGACGGAATAAGAATTGGTAAGTATTGGGGCTCTTCTGTCTCTGTCTATCTGCCTGTCTGTCCATTTTCATCCTTCTTTCTTTGACACATTTCTTTATTTTTCAACTTACTTTGCTTTTTTATATTTCTTTCTTTACAAAACTGCTCCAATATTAATTTTCCATAGAATTCTCTCTTTTTACTTCCTTTCTCTCTCCCATAGTATTTTCAACCTACTCTCTTTGCCTCGTCCCTCTCTTTATAAAACTGGTATAATAAAACCTTCCATAGAATTTCTCTCTCTCTCTCTCTCTCTCTCTCTCTCTCTCTCTCTCTCTCTCTCTCTCTCTCTCTCTCTCTCTCTCTCTCTCTCTCTCTCTCTCTCTCTCTCAATATGTCCCCGAACTCCCTTTTATCATATCCTGAGCTATTAATAGAAAAGAGTTGTGGAAACGTAGGAGGCAAGTTTGAATCTCTTCACAGCGGCAGATCCTTTTCAGTTCTTCCTTCACATTTTCTCTTCCTTTTTCTCTTATTCTGGGTTTCATATATAGCACATATAACACTCTATCTCGAATTCCAATGCGTCTTTATGCTTCTGCTTGTGTCTGTGGAGAATTATTCGAGATCCCAATGTAGTTTTGCGAATGTATTGCTGTATTTTGGTTTTCTTTTTCTTTTCTTTTTTTAATTCCTTGTGTCATGATACACTTCGTAATTCTGGTTTGTTATGCTGTGCTGCTCTTGATATCTGTGAAGGTCAAAGTGTGGTTTTGCTCAAATACAGTTGCTGCATAGAAAACGTTTCAGTGTCATACCTCAAATGGTTACAGTGGAGAGTATATGTGTTTTCAAGGCGTTTTTATGAGTCCAGCGGCAGTTTAACAAAAATTCTGATGCATTTGAAATATTTGAAACGTTTATTTTTCACTAGTATTTGTATAGGATTGACGTAGTCTAGTGCTGTCAAGATACATACTAGTTAGCCTTTCTGAAGCAAATAGTGCTTTTGGCAAATCATGCGTGGGGAAAACAGTCAGCATAACGTGCCTAATAGTTTCTGCGGCCTTTGAAAATAGTCGTGATGAGAAAACCAAGAGTTTTATTTTTAATACATGGTTTAATACATGTAAAAAATAATAATTAGGCCAATATGAATTCAGATGGAAAGATGTTAATCAGAAGACCATTGTAAAGACCTAACGTAACCTAACCTAACCTAACCTAACCTAACGTAACGTAACGTAACGTAACGTAACCTAACCCTAACCTAACCTAACCTAACCTAACTAACCTAACTTAACCTAAGCTAACCTAACCAAATGCTTCGGTAATGTTAATGTTTCTCCGTGTCATAGTTGCAGCATTTGTAACAGTCTTGTTTAGCTGTTATAGTGTTATTTGACATTTTTTTTTGTTATCAATTTAGGGTGATTCTATTTTTGTTTTCGTTCCCCCGGGTTTTAATTTGATTTTCCTACCGTCATCTGATTCCTTGATTAAGTTTATACCACCTGCAGAATTTGGAAGTGTCACACATCGCCCCTCGTGCAGGTATGTAGACCAAATTACATACATTCATACATACATTCATACATACATACATACATACAAGTCGTTTCTGGAAATGAATAGCGTTACTCTTCATCTTTCTCCTCACACTTTTCTCTTTTTTTCCGTCCTCTTCATTCGTCTCATTTTTCCCTCCAAGTCCATTTTTTGTCTTCCGCCTCGCTGTCAATGAGCTGAGTTGTGATGAGGATTTTTTTTCATCACTCACCTTCCTGACATAACTAATGGAGCCTAATCTTTCCTCGTCTATCTTTTTTCCTTTCCATTTTTTCCCCCCTCCTCCTCCTCCTCCTCCTCCTTCTCCTCCTCCTCCTCTTTCCCAGTCATAATTCGTCATATTTTTCGTCCCTTCCGTTCGAGCATTTTTTTTTTATTCCTCTTCCTTTCTTGCCTCTTTCATTTTTCATTTTTTTTATTGTTTTTGTCCTATTATGTATCCGTCTCTCTCTCTCTCTCTCTCTCTCTCTCTCTCTCTCTCTCTCTCTCTCTCTCTCTCTCTCTCTCTCTCTCTCTCTCTCTCTCTCTCTCTCTCTCTCTCTCTCTCTTTGTCCCGATGCTGTGTCACTCGGTTTTATTTATTGTTTTGTTAGCTCTTTTATTCCTGTTTGTGTTTTCTCCTTTGTTTCTTTTTTTCATTTTTCTTCGTCTTCTTCTTCGTCTTCTTCTTCTTCGTCTTCTTTCTCCTCTTCTTCTTCTTCATCTTCTTCTTCTTCTTCTTCTCTTTTTTCTTCTTCTTCTCCTCCTCCTTCTCCTCTTCCTCCTCCTCCTCCTCCTCCTCCTCCTCCTCCTCCTCCTCCTCCTCCTCCTCCTCCTTCTTCTTCTTCATCCTCACGTTGCTTTTCTTTCCTTTTCCTTTTTTTCGTCGTCGTCTTTCTCGTTTTCCTCTCTCTCTCTCTCTCTCTCTCTCTCTCTCTCTCTCTCTCTCTCTCTCTCTCTCTCTCTCTCTCTCTCTCTCTCTCTCTCTCTCTCTTCTCCTACGTCTTTTCAAGTTGTTCTTTTCATTTCCTCCTTAGTTTATTTCCTAGAATTTCAAGAGAAGTAAAGAAAAAAACTCCCAAGGGAAAAAATACAATTATGATACATATTAAACAAAGTAAGAGAGTAATGCGCAATAGTGAAATAAAAGACAAAGGACAAATAAAAAGGATCTTAATGGATATTTTTCGTACTGAGGAATAAAATAGAAGGGGGAAAAAAAGAGCATGAAGTGTTCTAAAAGCCACTGCGGGAAGTAAAAGAAGAAAGAAGGAAAGAATGAGAGGAAAAAAATGATAATTCGCAATCTTATTCAACAATTACTCGAGGCACTTCATGGAGGAGGAGGAGGAGAAGAAGAAGGAGAAGGAGGAGGAGGAGGAGGAGGAGGAGGAGGAGGAGGAGGAGTAAAAGGAAGAGGAGGACCAGGACGTTCACTCTCTCCTCGTGTGTGTGTGTGCGTGTGTGTGTGTGTATGTGTGTGTGTGTATGAATCTCTACCTGCATTCAGTCGCAGTTGACTTTATTACTGAATTTTGTGTCAGTCCTCCTCCTCTTTCTCCTCCTCCTCCTCCTCCATCAAGATTCCTCAATACTTCACGTCCTTCCAGAGATGCTCAATGCTTCTCTTCATCCCAACATCGTAATATTTTTATCTTCTTGTCACTCTTGTCGCTCCAGCTTATGAGTTCGAGTGCTGGTGTTCTCAGGAATCCGCACGTATCCTCCTTACTTGGTCAGGTTTGGGTTTTTCTTGTTTTTATTTATTTTTATTCTTGTTTCCTGATAGTTTAGTTTATAAGTTGAGTCATTTCGTCCATCTTAAAACGAAAAGGTGAAAAGAGAAAAACTGAATGTATTAACGAAGGGGAAATACGTGTTTTTTTTTATTTGTTTTTTTTTATTTGTTTTATTTAGGAGTGGAAAAGTGAAAAGGATTTACCCTCGAGTTTTATTTCATTCTATCTTAATGTATTTGGGAGATAAGGACGTGCATATGTTCGTGATAAAAACGCCTGATGGAAAGTCTCTTATTCATTTACTTTTTCGGACTCTAAAATCTGCGCCACTTATCATTTTTCTCACGGTGACAAAGCGACGGAGAAAGAAATGATGCGAAATAATTATGGAGTATGGAAGCTAAAAAGGAGAGAAAAAAAAGAGAAAAAAAGAAAAAAAAATGAACTGAGAACAATATAGAAGAATTGCATAAGAAAGAATGTATATGAAAATTGCAGATAAGAAGTAATGACAGTAATGGAGAAGAAAAGACTGATAAAAGGAAAAGATGGAAGAATTTGCATTAAAGAATATGGAAAAGGGAAAAAAAATAATTGCAGTTAGGAATAATAGAATTGAAAGAGAAAAGATACATCAATGAAAAGACAGAGCATTTGTATAGAAAGGAGGAAAAATACAAGGGAAAACATAAAAAATACAAATAGGAATGTAAAAAAAATGCAAGCGCGGGAGAAAAAAAAAAGATCAAGAAACCAAAATTGAATAAAACAACGAAACATGAAAAAAAGAAAAAAAATAGAAAAGCACAAGTAAAAAAAAAAAGAAAACAGAAAACTAGGACTAAAGCAATAGATGAAAACGGCAGAATGAGAAATAGCCAACACATATCAAAGCAGAAAGAATACGAAAAAGAAAAAAAGAAAAAAATAATCAGCCAAAACGAAGAAAAAAATGGAAAAAGAGAGAGAAAAAAAGGTTGAAAGGCACGTTAGTCACTTTCATAAAAAATGCACAAACACTTTTCGGCCGCGAGGAGAGTAATGCTGGCCACAAATACGCCGCGCCCGCCGTGTTTTACGTGAGGGGGACAAGCATTTTTACATCCCTCGTGGGGCTTTGGTGGGTTTTACTGGCTACCCGCGCCTCGCCTGTGTTAAAAGTCGGTCGTGTAATCTGCCCTTTTCTTTATTCTTCTTTTGTGTTGTATGTGGTTATGTATTGGGCTTTGTTTTGATTTTTTTTTATCTGTAAAATTTTTTTTTTTTTATCTTCATTGTTTTTTTTGTCGATTTTTTTTTTCCCAAGGTTGCTATTTATTTTTATTTTATTTTTTTCCCTTAGTGTTTGTTTGGTGCCCTCAATCTTGTCCTAGTTTTCTTTCTTCTCCTCCTCCTCCTCCTCCTCCTCCTCCTCCTCCTCCAGACTCGTCATCTGTGCTTCACCTTTGTGTTCATTCGGCTAAAATCAGCTCCATTTTTCACCTGTGTATTTCCCTCTTTCATGTCCTGTGTTTTGCTCGACAGGTCCTTTGTGGGTAATGTCCCTGCACGCCTCGCGACGAGTGCACCTCTTATTTACTTGCCTCCTCCTCCTCCTCCTCCTTGCCCCCTCCTTCGCCTTCCTCCTCCTCCTCCTCCTCCTCCTCCTCCTCCTCCTCCTGTGTTCGCTTGCAGTGCTTGGTCTAGTTTTCATCCATTTCGTCCTCCTCCTCCTCCTCCTCCTTCTCTTCTTCCTCCTCCTCCTCCTCCTCCTCCTCCTCCTCCTCCTCCTCCGCTTCCTCCTCCTCCGCTTCCTCCTCCTCCTCCTCCTCCTCCTCCTCCTCCTTCTCCTCCTCCTCCATCTCCATCTTTCTGAGTGAATTGTTTCTCTCCTTACATTTATTTGGGTTTCCTTTCCTTTATTTTTTTCTGTACGAGTAACTTTCCTGTTATTCTCTTTTCATTTTATTTTCCTTTGTATTTCCTGTGTTTCTTTTTATTGAGTGTTGTTATGTTTTTTTTTTTTCATATTAGTGGTTGTGTGATGTTCCTCTCTCCTCTTGTTTCTCTCTTTCCTCTCTAGATATTCCTCTCCTTGCTTCCCCTCCATCTCTCTCTCTCCCTCCTTTGTCCCCGTTCTGTGCCTCCCCTCCCGTCCACCACTACGCGTTTTTCATTCCCTCCCCTCTCCACACACAACCTTAGGACAACATTAGAGTTAGACCAACACAAACAGTTTCAGTGTTGCAATTGTGTTACCTACTAAGTGTTATATGATGTCTTTGCAACGTGTGTGTGTGTGTGTGTGTGTGTGTGTGTGTGTTGGGAGGAGAGGGGGGGACGTTGCGTGGTTCTGTAACTACTTATATTCATGATGCAAATATAACAATAAGCCTTGCAGGAATAGAGCATAAGTTGACAATTTTTACTGATTGCTTCCTGGTACTATTGCAGTTAATGACATGCCGTAAGCTGAAACGTGTTTAGTCAGTCAATACATTCTTGCTTCGCTTTCGCTGACGGCTCAGTATTCAAGTGTAAAGTGCACGCAGTTCTAGCAAAAAGTACGTACGTAGGTTATAAAGAATGTAAAGATATGAAGTATTTGAGTCGCAAATAAACATCGGAAATACACGTCACATAATATAACAACATAACTTAACCTAACGTAACATAACATAACAACGTAAGATCAAACTAAACCTAACATTACCCAAGTTCACCTAAACTAACTTAACTTGACATAGCATAAAATAATGTAAAGCTTTCTGTAAGAATGTACAGCCATTAAGTCCGCTCTAAGGGTCTTTTCTTTAACTAGTTTTTGTTGCTCGTATCCAGAACCCATCCTAGATACAAAAAATAAATTATAAGAAAACATTTTCTTCATTGTATCACTATCAAATTTTTGTTTTTTTTGTTTTACTGTTGCAACAAACATTTTCTTTATTATACCAATATCAGATTCTTTCCATTTTTTGTTTGTTTGTTTGTTTGTTTGTTTGTTTGTTTGTTTGCTTTAGAGTCGAGTTGCAACAGTTCTATGTTTGCTGTGCTTGAAGTTACTGAGGTTCAAGGAAGAGAAAAGTGAAACTGGCCTCGACTTACGCTTCAGGCTCTTTAAAGTGCACGGTTGCAATTATTTTTCTGCCTTGCATTCCTCGAGGTGACTGAGTTTCAGAGACGAGAAATGCAGCTGGATTCGATTCACGTGATTGCCTGGCTGTTCACTCTCTAAGAAATATTCATATTACTAAGACTATGTTCACAGTGGTCTAGATTATTATATATATATATATATATATATATATATATATATATATATATATATATATATATATATATATATATATATATATATATATATATATATATATATATATATATATATATATATATATATATATATATATATATATTGGTTTAAATGGTCCTCTGATTGAGATTGACAGTGGGTGAGTCAGTACTGATTGTCACGGGTCGAGTATCGCAAACATCTCGTGAATCAGGTAAAGACGCTCTTACATCACTAAAAGCACACACCTTGTACAGCTCAATACAGATTGAACAAACAGACAAATGCGGACAAAAGCACACACCGAGACTTACAAACAGACAAATATAGGCAGACAAACACAGAAAAACAAACATTTGCGCCCTGACAAGGAGACATAAGTAGATGGATGGACGAGTAAATATATCGATCAATAGATGGGCATATTTTTATACTGTGTTGAAATGTTTGCTAGTCTTCTCTTAAGGGGTGACAGGGGAAGGAAGAGAAAGGACACACAATAAGGAGGAGGAGGAGGGCGAGGAGCCAAGGGAGGAGGTGGGGAGGAAGAGAAGGGAGAGAGAAGAGGGAGAGGAAACAAGTAATGGTGGTGTAGGGGAGGGAAAGGACGGGAGGACATATTGGCTGACGGAACAACACAAACAAAACTAAAAGGATTAAATTAGTCTCCCTTTACTGCATTGCTTCGTCTAGTTAATTCGTTCTCCAAACCAACACACACACACACACACACACACACACACACAACACACACACTGTTTTTGCTCCGTTTTCTTTTCACGGGTGACAGACTTGAACATGTCAATCCAATGCTTTCTCTTTTTCTCTTCTCTCTTCAGCTCATCTCTCTCGTCGTCATGGTAACAGAACAACAGCAGACAGCAACATGGCGGCATCATCTCTTGTTACGTACAGTTTTTACATTTATTTATTTTTTTTTTATTCTACTTAATTTGTTTATTTGTGCAATGTGTACCTGTGGCATTAGCGTTGTGTCGCCGTGTAGCTAAGTCAAAGGTAAAAAAAGGCACAGCAAGGCTCAAATTCACGTGGTCTCTTGTTACCTGTTCTTTCTGTGTAAATGCTAGTGTGTTTTTTTGTGGAAGAGGAGTTACTGAGCTATTCCTTACCTGTTGTGTATCTTTACATTCCTTTGATTACTTTATTTTATCTCTTTTTCTTCTCTCTCTTTACTTTCTTTTCTCCTTCTCTTCCTCTTTAATTCCTAGGAGAACTGGTGATCTGTTTTTTACCTGTTCTGTCCCTTCCCTTAATTAATTTATCTTATCTCTTCTCCCTTTTCCTTTACCATCTTTTTATGTTTACGTATTCAGTTCTTATCATGTATCTCTCACTACTGTTCCCATATCTCTCATCCCCTTTTCTCTACTTCATTTCTATCTTCCATTATCTTTACTTGATATCGTATGTTCATTTTCCAACCAGGCATTGTCATATATTAGCGCCACTATCGTTTCTATCTGCTACTCTCATTACTTCATTACCTGCTCAGTATCTTCTTCACCTTATCATCTTCCTATCATATATTTTTCACCTTCATTGGAGGTTTCGTCTTGTGTATCCATCCCAGTATCATATCGTTCAAGATACTGCATATTTTTTTTTTTTACTTGTTTTTTCACTGCTTTTTTCTCTTCAAGGACTGACATTGCATTTTTTTTTATCAGTTTTGGTATCCTTGGCCAGAGTTCTAAAAAAAAACAAAAACACTTCGTACCCATTCCCCATCGTGCACATCCTCACTCTGCACTCCCTTGCCCTAACCTTCCACTCCTTCACCTCCCTCCTGTCATACATTCAACTCCCCACGAGGCGCCGTGTGATATTTACCCACTCCAGCGTTCCTTCTTTCCTGACTTTCACTCCGCACTTGCATCCTCCTACATTTCCCGCTTCTTCTCTTCCCTTTTCTCTTTCCTCCTCCTTCGCCCCCCGCTGTGCATGACGAGGCCCCTGCCCGCTGGAAACACTTTACCGGCGTCATAAAACGTATAAAAGCAGCATAACCCAGCGCCATAACACCAGACTCCGTGAACTCGGCGTAAAACGTAAAACGGACGCTTTCCTGAGCAGGTGTCTGTGGCGCCCCGCTCAGGTGTGTACGTTGTTTAGGTTGATGCATGATGGACCTGTGGGAATTGTTGAACACGCACACACACACACACACACACACACACACACACACACACACACACACACACACACACACACACACACACAGTAGTTTGTTTGTTACTTAGTTTATTGACAAAAATATATATATCAACCAAATACATAATTTCAAAATGGATAATCCATAATACATAAGAAAATGCATACACACACACACACACACACACACACACACACACACACACACACACACACACGTCATTCGTATAGTTTAATATTTCTGAGTGGTGGAAATAACTGTAGTGTGTTTGGTTCCGTGTAAATCTGCGAATATAAATTGTTTTTGTCTTAACGTTTATGCCAAGTGTGTAATCAATTAATATTTTCTCACGTTACGGCTATCCTTGTTCGCAGTTCCTTGGTTAGACACTCTCTCTCTCTCTCTCTCTCTCTCTCTCTCTCTCTCTCTCTCTCTCTCTCTCTCTCTCTCTCTCTCTCTCTCTCTCTCTCTCTCTCTCTCTCTCTCTCTCTCTCTCTCTCTCTCTCTCTCTCTCTCTCTCTCTCTCTCTCTCTCTCTCTGAGTTTATTACCTTGAATTCCTCTATATAGACTGAGTGACTAATTAACAGGAAGAGACAGATGAGACACAAAGGAAGGTAGACAGGTAGATAGATATGTAAAGAGATAGATATACAGACGGACAGATACAGTCTCTCTCTATGGACCAACTCCCTACCACCACAATAATATCATTCAATGTCCCCCTCTAAGCGGCTCATTCCCAGAAGACCTGAGAGGCGGCAAGGCAACAACCTTCACATCGCCTTGCCCTCTGAATCGCGAGTCTCCCGGTATCCAGAAGCAAATACCTGATCACGTCGGGATTACAGAAAATCACGGAACTAAGTGAAAAACTGAGATTTAAGAGGTGAGCGACACGACACATGGACGTACAGTTAAATTCATCGTTTTTTATGCATATGAAAGGAGTTGCTATATATTTCACTATTAATATATGTGTATATGTATATAATATTAGTGATAAATATTTACTTAACATAATATTTAAAGATACCAGTTGAGAATTCAGGTGCTAGATAGATATACGTACTCTTTGAAGTATTTGTTGCATCACTGCTTCCTTTTTTAATGCGCAAGGGAAGGAAGCTTATTTTTTATATTAGAAAAGCTCTGGTATATATATAAAAAAAAATGCCCTTTGAAGAATACCATTCCCTGAACAGTTGAGCCAAATCCAAAATTAGAAAAGAAGTGTCTTGAAACCTCCCTTTTGAAATGCAAAATGAATGTAGAAAAAGGTCCTTTAATTCTCTCTCCCACAAAAGAAGTGATAGTGGTGGTGAGAAGGAGTTCTGAAGGTGCAATGATGGTGACTTTTCATGCACGAAGGAAGGAGAAACACATGCAAAATAAATTCATGAAAAAGACCCACTAATTGTTCCTCCCATAAAGTGAAAAGAAAGAATACTTAAGAAGAGACAATTCAGGTTTGCAGTTGCCTTGAAACTCCTCTCAAAACATGGCAAGTCTTAGGAAGGAGATGTACCTGTATGTTGAATTGCATGACCTATGTTATGGCTGTTGGCTACTCAGGTACACTCATAGCTAGTTTCTTAAGTGGAACGTCACTTTATTCATATATAATAATAAATTAAGAATTCATGAAAATATGTTAATAATGGAGTTCTAATATTTTGTTTGATAATTCTCTTAAAATACAACACAAACTTCAAATGTATTTTACGTTTTTCACTCTCTTAAGTTTTCTGATCTGCTAACACACACACACACACACACACACACACACACACACACACACACACACACACACACACACACACACACACACACACACACACACACACACACACACACACACACACACACACACACACACACACACACACACACACACACACACACACACACACACACACACACACACACACACACACACACACACACACACACACACACACACACACACACACACACACACACACACACACACACACACACACACACTGTTACAGGAAATCAAAAATGTTCCTGGCAGTGTGATCTTTAATTCAGTGAGACGTGGAGTGTCATGGCAGACAGTGTGTTGTGTAATTGGATTGTGTGTTCAGCGTGATGACTCCTCTCCACTCCGGGATGGTGTTTGATCCTCCTCCTCTCCTCTCTCCTCTCCTTTCCTCTCCTACCCTCTTATCCTTTCGTCTTCTCACTTCTTCCTTCTAGTTGTCTTTTATTATCATATATCTCTAAGATAATTTGAATCATAGTTTCTAAATTCATTATTATCAGTTCGTTCTCTTCCGCTTTCTCTCCTCCTTCTTCTCTTCTTCCTCCTCCTCGTCCTCCTCGTCCCATAGATAAAATACTCATAAAAAGACGAAATAAAAGAGTTCACAAAGGTAAGGAGAACAAAAGCAACACACATCACGGCAGTAAAAGGATCATGTCTTCAAACCAATCATCCTCTCAGCAACACTAAAAGCTGATCCCAAACTGGAAAAGGTTACCGGAAGCTTTCTCAGTGCTCATGTCATGTTCTTTTGGGGAGACAGAGTATTAGCAACATTCTTACCCCTTTAAAAGTAGTTGTGCAATGATATAGAGGTTATAAAGTTTGAAATTATTCGTTATTAATCGTACTTTCATGCTCCCCATTTCTGTCAGTTCCTCTCACGTGAAAGAGAATTTAAAAGTTGTGAAGGAGGATTTTAAAAGTTTTGTTTTTGTTTCGTCCTTTTTCTTAGTTTTAGTCTCGTTTTCTTTCGTGATTTATTAGTTCCTCGTCTCCCAACTGTCTAGGCGTGAGTGAAGAAGGGAGAAGGAAACAAGGCAAGGGGAAATAGAGAAGTTGTTTTAATTTCGCTTTCTTTCATGATTTCATATTTTTTCGTCTCCTAGCTGTCTAGTGTCTCCTCAGAAGGCGTGAGTGAGATAGCGTGAAGGAGAAAAGGCAATGGAAAAAGAGGGAAACTGTTTGAATTTCACTTTCCTTCATGGTTTCATATTTTTTCGTCTCCCAGCTGTCTAATGTCTCCTCAGAAGGCGTGGGTGAGATAGGGTGACGGGGACAAGGGGAAGGTGAAGAAGGGAAGCTACTTTCTTATGCCATCGACTTCATGAATAGTGTAATTAGTTTACCAAAGAGAGTAACCTAATTATAATCACCGGGTCTTGAGTTATTTCGTATGTACCATGATGTGTTTTTTCCTCCTTCATTCTGTTTTTCTTCCTCTTCCTCCTCCAACTCGTTCCCCTATTTGTTTCCCTTATTTCCTGTCTAATTTTTCTCCTCTTCTTTTCACATGATTCATTCCTCTCTCTTTCTTTTCCTCTCCCTGTACCTCCTCTCCTTTCTCCTGTCTACTCTTTTCCCCTTTCCTCGTCCTGTTGCTTCTCCTCTCCCTTTTCTTCTTCCCTATTCTTCCTTTCTATACCATTTTTCGCATTATTCTTCCTCTACTCCCTTCCCTTGTATCCTCTCCTAGTCCTCTTGTTCTTCTTCCTTTAGCCACTTCTGTTTTCATCCCAAATTCTTCTTCCCACATTCCTTTTACACCATCTCCTCCTCCTCTTCCTCCTCTTCCTCAGCCACACACTTCTTCCCATACAAGAATCAATCCCCATTCATACCTCCTTTACGCGCCCAAAATCCAACACAGGCAAAGTAAATCCTATTATTGCTCTGAATGTCTCTTGTTGATAGGTTTCCCTGTGACAAGCATTCACCGTGAGCCTAAAGGACGCCTCTCTTCAGTGTGTGCTGATGCTGTACCTGATGCTGTACCTGGAGACGCAAGCTAATGTATGCATATCAAGTTAGCCTTCCTTCTTCTTCCTCTCCTTTATGTTATGATGGTAGGGTGGAAGGGAAGGGCCAAGGGGAGCTTGAAGAAGGGTATAGTGGGTTAAAGATGCAGGTTTGAACTGTAGGATGTTTTTACTGTGTTTTTCCTTCAGTTTGTATTTTCTTTCTTTCTTTTTTTTTCTCCTTTGTTATGTTTTGCAATTAGAAATTTTCCTCTAAGATAACAGAAGCATAAATCGTGAAAAGTAAGATAATATTGATGTAAAATGTGCATATCAGTAAAAAAAAAGGTGTCATGTTTTTTTTTTTTTTTATAGAAGTGAAATATGGTTACGTGCCACTCCCAAGAAGTCAAAGGAATATTTTAAATATGCAGAATGGTTTTTAAGTAGTATCATATCTCAATGAACAGATGGAAATTTTTTAATTGATTCTTTTCTTTTTTTTTTTTTTTTTGCTTTTTAACCTCCATCCTTTCTTACCTCTATTTTTTTTTCTTTTCTCCTTCTCCCTCATTGTCTGTTCATGTCTTCTTTTCTGTTATCCTGAAAGCATCCCGTGTTTTACCTCTCTCTCTCTCTCTCTCTCTCTCTCTCTCTCTCTCTCTCTCTCTCTCTCTCTCTCTCTCTCTCTCTCTCTCTCTCTCTCTCTCTCTCTCTCTCTCGTTTTCATTCGTCTTCCTTACTTTTTTATATTTTCCCTTCCTTCGTGTTGTTTCTCTCCCTCGACTCTGCCATCTCCTGTTCCTCGCCCTCGTCTCTCCGTCCGTCCCTCCTGTTCTCTGCCCTATTCCCTCCATCCCTCCCTCCTGTTACCTGTCCTCTCTCCATCCCTCCCTCCATTTCTGCGCCACCTTTCTCTCCTAAAAGATCCGCGTTCATGTCTCTCTGGGGAAAATCCATTTGCAGAGATGAATTTTGATGAGTCCTTGCAACGTCCTTTTAATAGTTTTGTCTTATTCTCGAGTTCCTTTTTTTTTCTTCTTTATCTTTCCTTCTTTTTTTCTTCTTTTTCTTTTTCTTTTTTTTTCTTCTTTTTCTTTTTTCTTCTTTTTTTCTTCTTTTTTTCGTCTTCGTCTTCTTCTTCTTTTTCTTTTTTTCCTTCTTCTTCTTCTTCTTCTTCTTCTTTTTCTTCTTCTTCTTCTTCTTCTTCTTCTTCAAGTTTAATGTCCTTATTTGATTTCTTTGTTTTTTTATCTTTTATTTTCTTTTAGTTTTTTTCGTATGTATTTTTTGTTTGCTTTTGTTTATTTAGCATTTTTCTTTTAAAAGTGTTCAGTTTTTCTCTTTTTCTTTTTTTTTCTCTTTCTCTCTTTCTCTCTTTTCTGTTTTGTACGTGTTTGGTGTTTGTAGTTTTTCTTCCTGTTATTTTCTATCGCTTTTTGCAACTCGCCAGTGTAATCATATTTTCTTTTTTTGTGTGTGTGTGCATCATTCTCTCTCTCTCTCTCTCTCTCTCTCTCTCTCTCTCTCTCTCTCTCTCTCTCTCTCTCTCTCTCTCTCTCTCTCTCTCTCTCTCTCTCTCTCTCCTTCCCTCCTTTCCCACGTCCATTTATCCCTTCATGCCTTAATTTTTCCCTTTCTCCTTCCCTGCATTTCTCCACGCCCACACGCTTCACTCCTTATAAATAATTAACGTAATAGCGTCCCAAGTGTCCTCTGGCTATTTAGTACCGCCGTGTTAATTTACTCGTACAGTTTGATGAAGTGTTTAAAAAGAATTGAGTTAATACATCGGAACTGTACACTCGCGGCGCTACTCTCGGCGGACTTGAAAGATGCAAGAGTGACAGAAACTAATGCATTGCTTAGCCACTTGCCGCACTGCCACACCGACGGGCTCCTGTTTCCTCTCTCTGGTATATTGTTGCTCTCTTACCTGTTATTAGCTGGAGGGCAAGTGTTCTCGTGTTCTCCCTCGTTTTCTGTGAGTTTTCAAGGGAGTGGATGTTATGTATTGGGATTATAGTGTTGTTTATTTATTTATTTATTTATTTATTTATTTATTTATTTATTCATTTTTTATTTGCGTGTGAAGAAATTTTGTATTGGTTAGTGTGTTTAGTGTAGGCGGATGTTTCAGTGTGTCTTTTAGTGTTGTGATTTTTTCTTATATTTGTGTGTGAATTAATGCTGCTGTATTGATTAGTTTGCATCGTGTGTGTGTGTGTGTGTGTGTGTGTGTGTGTGTGTGTGTGTGTGTGTGTTTGTGTTTGTGTTTGTGGAGGAAGGACTGTCTTTCCCCTCAGCCTTTACCTCTCCACACACCTGTCTCTCCCTTCACCTGTCTTTCCCCTGACCTCTCCTCTACCTTCCCACTTTCTCTACCTGCCTTACCTGCCCTCGTCACCGCACCTCATCTCCTTTTACTCCCCCCTGCCTCACTTTCCTTCTTTCCTTGACCTTTCACCTTTTCACCTTTCATTCCTTCCCACTGCCTTACCTGTCTCCTTCACTTCCTCACCTGCCTTACCATATCTGCCATCTCTGTTCTTTCATTCTTTCCCCTCCCTCTCAGCTCCCTTTCCTGTTTTTTTTTTTTTTACCTGCATATCTGTCCTACTTCTTACCTGCTTCCCCTCACCTCACATGCCCACCTGGTTATCTGGCCCCTCACCTATTCATCTGTCGTGAATTTTGACGGTGATACGTTCACGTTAATGAGCTTAGGTTATTAAGTTTGTGGAGGGAGAGAGGGGAGAGGGAAGGGGTGGAAGGAGAGAGGGAGGGGGAGGGGGAAAGAACTCCATTATTTTGTCTTTCATGAAAACCTTTTGCAACATTTTTTTTTTCTTGTCACCACTCGATGGTTTCCTTAAAATACAACGTCCTGGTTTTCTTCCTTTTTTCCTCTCTCTCTCTCTCTCTCTCTCTCTCTCTCTCTCTCTCTCTCTCTCTCTCTCTCTCTCTCTCTCTCTCTCTCTCTCTCTCTCTCTCTCTCTCTCTCTCTCTCTCTCTCGGTCACGATGCACTTTTCTTTACATACTAAACTGATTAACAACAATAAGTCCTCGTATTTTGGGCCCAGATTGAGTTGACAGAAAGAAAAAATTTGTTGTGAAGTCTTCCCTCCAGACTGAAAAAATATATATGAGGAAATTGTGAGCTAGAGAGGAAAGGAAGGAAGAAAATAAGGATGCTAATGAAGAAACAGAAAGAGGAAGAGGAAGATGGGAGAACAGGGAAAGGAAGAGGAAGAGGAGGGAAGAGTAGGAAAAGGAGAAGGTGGAAAGTAGGAGAGGAGTAAAAGTAGGAAGAGAACGAGTGATAATAAGAGTAGGAGGAGGAAGATGGGAAGAGTGGGGAAGGAGGAAGAGAAGAAGAGAGTAGGAAGAGGAGGAGGAAAACTGGAGAGGAGCAAGGGTAGGAAGACTATAAGTGGTAACAGGAGGAGGAGGAGGAGGAGGAGGAGGAGGAGGAGGAGGAGGAGGCATGTGATGATGATGAGGCAACTCCACACCTTGGCAAACAACACTCAGGTAGCGGCGTGGGTCACCTGCCCTTCGTCAGGAGGGTCCTCACGCACCTGAAGGACTCTCTCTCTCTCTCTCTCTCTCTCTCTCTCTCTCTCTCTCTCTCTCTCTCTCTCTCTCTCTCTCTCTCTCTCTCTCTCTCTCTCTCTCTCACCTCCCTGTGTCTTATCTTCTTGAAAGGCCATAAACTTCTTTCTCTTCCTTTTATACTGAGAGTGACGCTCCTTGTTTCCCTCCTGCTCTTCCTCCTTCTCTTCTTCCTCCTTTTCCTCCTCCTGTGTAGCTAATATTATCCTGTTGCTTTTTTTTCTTTTGATGTGTCTTTATTGTGTCATCTCTCTCTATCTTTCCGTTTTCTTTTCTCTTTGTCTCACATTGTTTCCTCCTCCCTCGTGTCTCATTTCTTATCTTTTGCATGTTTTCTTGTCATTCTTCTCCTCCTCACCCGTTCCTCATTGGCAGTAATTCATGTATTGTGCCCCCTCCTGTCTCTTTCCTCCCGCCATATTTCCTCTTTATTCGTTTTTTTCTTGTGCTCCATTTTTTTTTTTTCCATTTTCTGGGGGTTCTTCATTTGTATTTCCTTGATTTGTCTGTTTTTCTCCGTTTTCGTTCTCCATTTTCCTTATTTTCCTATTTTTTTCTGTTTCATTCTTTTCATCTTCCAGTTTCCATCCTCCCTTTCATATTAGTTGTCTATTCTTCCTTTCCCTTTCTTTTATTAACCTCTAGTCTATCCATTTCTATCAGTTTTATTTTCTTTTACTCTTTCTTTCCCTCTATTATCTAATTTTCCCTCTTCTACAGCATTTTTATTACTCTGTCCTCTTCTTTTCATCATCCATTCTCCTTTTCACAAGTTTTCCCTCCATTCCTCCTTTCCTCCATTTTTTCCATTCTATTTTCCTCCGTAGCAATCGTTGCCTCCACCTATCCACCCTATCTTTCCCTCCGCCTATCTTTCCTCCATTATCTTTCCTCCCACGCGTTCACTCCGATCCCTTCCCCTCTCCCCATCTCTCTCTCTCTCTCTCTCTCTCTCTCTCTCTCTCTCTCTCTCTCTCTCTCTCTCTCTCTCTCTCTCTCTCTCTCTCACATGATAATCACAAAATTGCTTACTCGCATTACTTTTCTCTGATAAGACTATAATTAACTAGATAATTTAGTAGTCTGTTAAACATAAACACATTAATTGACACTACATTCATGCACACACACACACACACACACACACACACACACACACACACGTACACATCACCCTTGTCACTCTCCCCTTCCATACATATAAAACAAATTAAAGAAACACCACAAACACAAACACATCCGTAGATACACACCCAACAAGCACAAACAAACACACGTATGTACATCACCTCTTCCATCCTCCTCACCTCCTATCTCTCTCCTGTGTGTGTGTGTGTGTGTGTGTGTGTGTGTGTGTGTGTGTGTGTGTGTGTATGTAGCGGTGGAAGCAAATTGTTGAAAGAATAAAAATGCGAAAGATGAGAAAAGGACAAAGAGAAAGATAACCTGAATATTGCAGTTCCGACTCTCATAACAGTATCTGCTTGATGGAGGGAAGGAACGAGGGCAATCAGGACCTGATGCTGCGGAGGGAAGGGAGGGAGGGAAGGAGAGAGGGAGCGGAGAGAAGGGAGGGAAAGAGAAATCGGAGAGCAGGAGGAGGAGGAAGAGAAGGAGGAGAAGAGCGGAGTTAGAGATGAAAATTCCATTTGTGCGTGTGTGTGGTTGAGAGAGAGAGAGAGAGAGAGAGAGAGAGAGAGAGAGAGAGAGAGAGAGAGAGAGAGAGAGAGAGAGAGAGAGAGAGGATGATGTATTAAAAGAGATAATTAATGAAGGAGATAATTCAAATGTAATAAGATAAAGGGGAGAATGAAGAGTCAACAAATTATGAGAACACAAAGATTAATAAGCAAAAGAAGAATAGAGAGAGAGAGAGAGAGAGAGAGAGAGAGAGAGAGAGAGAGAGAGAGAGAGAGAGAGAGATTTGTGTAAGTTAAATAAAGGAACAAGAAATGGAGGAAAAGGTAAACGAGGTACACTATGATATGAAGAAAGAGAAAGAAAAAAGTTCATTAAATCTCAAATAAAGTAGAAAAGAAAAAAAGAGAAAAAATAGAGTGTCATCCTTGTGAGACTCCTTTACCCTCTCCTTCCTTCCTTCCTTCCTTCCTTCCCTCCTTCCCTTCCTTTCCGTCCTTCCTTTCATTCTTCCCACCTTCCCTCCTCTTTTCCCTAATTCAATATTCCTTCCCTTTCTTCCTTCTTTCCTTCCTTCCTTCTTTCTTTCCTTCTTTCCTTCCTTCCTTCCTTCCTTCCTTCCTTCCTTCCTTCCTTCCTTCCTTCCTTCCTTCCTTCCTTCCCTACATTTTTTCTCCAGTTTATTCTCCTTCCTTCTTTTTTGTCTCCCTTCTCTCCTACCTTCTCCTTTCCCTCTTCTTTTCTCTTTCATACCTTCCCTCTCCTCATTCTTTCCCTCCCTCCCTCCCTCCTCTGTTCCTTCTTGAATTTCCCACAGAAGCGGAAAAGGAATGATAATACTAACCTCTCTCTCTCTCTCTCTCTCTCTCTCTCTCTCTCTCTCTCTCTCTCTCTCTCTCTCTCTCTCTCTCTCTCTCTCTCTCTCTCTCTCTCTGGAAACTGTTATCGCTACTGATGAATAAAAAAGGATGAGAACCCGTCTTTTCTCCTCCTCCTCCTCCTCCTCCTCCTCCTCCTCCTCCTCCTCCTCTTACACGTGTCGTTGGGGTCAGGGAGGAAGGAGATAACTATTTTTTTTCTCATCGTCCTTCCTTCATCGTTTGCAATTTTTTTCTTCTACTTTTTTCCCCTTTTGGTTCGAATTTGATTTCCCAGGTGAGGTGAGACTGACAAGGTGTTCGATCCTGTGAATAGAATCTGGAAACAACATCCGTATGGCCTTGTTATTTCCTTCTCTCTCTCTCTCTCTCTCTCTCTCTCTCTCTCTCTCTCTCTCTCTCTCTCTCTCTCTCTCTCTCTCTCTCTCTCTCTCTCTCTCTCTCTCTCTCTCTCTCTCTCTCTCTCTCTCTCTCTCTCTCTCTCTCTCTCTCTCTCTCTCTCTCTCTGATTCTTGTTCTCTTTCTATCTCTTTTTTTCCTTTTCTTGTTCTCATTCTGTCATCCTCAACGTTATATATATCTTCCTCATCTTTTGATAATATTTCTCTCTCTCTCTCTCTCTCTCTCTCTCTCTCTCTCTCTCTCTCTCTCTCTCTCTCTCTCTCTCTCTCTCTCTCTCTCTCTCTCTCGCTCTCGCTCCCATTCATATCACAGCTCACTATTTCATCTTCATCTCAGTCGCTTCCTCTGCTGTGCGCTTCCCGCCTGTCTTTTCTCTCTCCTGATGGGTGTGCCCTCTCATTTCTCTCTCTTAACTTCTTACTGAAAGCCTCGTGCACTTTTCTCCCCGCCGCTCTCATCACCATCTACGTACCTTCTACATCTTTATTCCCTCTTCTCTCTTCCTTCCATCTTTGCAGGTCATCTCTTCACCGTCCCATCTTCCGCTCTCACTTAAATTTTCTCTTCTTCTTCTTCTTCTTCTGCTTCTCTTTTCTCTTCTTTTCTCTTCTCTTCCTTACGTTATTTCCTTCCACTTATTTTTCTATGGCTGCCTCATCGTTATTTTTTCAGTATTTTCTTTATCTGCTCATGTTTGCCTTCTTCATTTCACTTCTTTCACTTACCTGCTAGATTTCTGACTTTCCTATTTCCCATTTCTTTATATTTCCCTCTATACTTACTCACTAGCTTCCATTATCATCTCTTTCCTATTCCTCCCACCACTTCACTACCCCATCTCGCCAAGAAATCCTCAAACCCTCCTTCAGTACTTTATACTATCATCTACAAACCTTTTGCATCTTTATCCTCTTCTTCCTTCATCCTTCCATCCTTCCATCACTTCACTGCCCCATCATCCTCCCAGCAAGTCCCCAAACTCTAAACTATTCCACCCCCTTTCATATCCCATGTCGTAACTATCCCTCTCCCTTCCACAAACCTCTTACACTATTATTCCGTCCCTCTAACTATTCTACCGTTCATCCCTCCGTATCTCCTGACCGCCCCTCGCTCCTTTACAGGCCTCTACACTACCCCCCTGGTTGCATCATCGTTAAGTCAACATGGGAGGCTCGAGGAAGTGTCAGTTAGCATAATATAGTCTGCGGTGGATCACTGTGGTGGCTAGGGACGCCGCTGCCACCTCGTCATAACCCTCCAGTGCGTCAGTCTGCTAGGCTCAGATTAAGGGAGGTAGGCGCAACAGGACGGCAAATTGAGAGGTGGACAGATGGGGTGAAGGGAAGGTACGAAGGCAAGGGACAGGAAGGGGTGAAGGTAAGGGAGACAGGCAAGGGACATACCAATTGAGAGGAGGACAGACAGGGTGAAGGGAAGGTGAATATTGACAGACAGGAAGGGTGAAGGAAAGGAACATGTAAATTGAGAGGTAGACAGGTGAAATGAAGGCTAAGTACAAAGGCAAGGGATATTGGCAGAGAGGGTTGAAGGAAAGGGAAAGGTAAATAAGATAAAGACAGAGGTGAAGAGAAGAGACAGATGAATTGAGAGACAGAAGATAAAGAGAAGGTACAAAGCTAAGTGACGGTAATATTGACAGGAATTACGAAGGAGAGGACCCGCTGAATTGAGAGAGATAGAAGGGGTGGACATAATGGACAGACACAAGTAAGAGACGAAAATATTGACAGAAAAAAAGGTGAAAGTAACGTATATAGGAAAAAGATAAGCAAATTGAGAGATGAACAGAGGGGATAAATGTAGGGGATGGGTATATTGACATAGATATGAAGAGTGGAGGTAAGTTAGACAGGAAAGGGACAGGCAGGTTGAGAGACAGACAGGAGTTAGTGGTGGTAATGACAATAGTACACAAAGGCAAGGAGACTAACACAGGAGGGTAAACTGAAAGGACAGTAATGGTGAAGGTAGAAAAGTAAATAAATAAATAAACAAAAAAACAAAACAGGTAAAAGATGAATCGCTGAGAGAGAAACAGAAACATGAGAGCAAGGTATAAAGAATAGGAAACAGCACTGGTCGGGATTTAGACAGAAGAAAATATGAAAGATAGATACAAAAGAGAGCTGGACAATGATAAAGAGAAAGATAGGAGAAAGCAAATCAGACATTAAGGTAATCAGGGATGGCTGGAATAGACAGATAACAAATGTGAGATGGACACTAACAAGGAATTATAGACAGACATATTGAGTAAAAGACTGACAGATGAACGGCCAGAAGATGGACAGGAAACAAAGAGTAACGGAAAGGCAGACAGACAAATTGATTGACAGACAGACAGGCGGACATAAAGGCAGGCGGGGAGGTTAATAGGCAGGATGATTGACTGACAGACTTGATAGACAGAGGTATGTACTTCATAAAGAGCTCAATATATAATTCACACACACACACACACACACACACACACACACACACACACACACACACACACACACACACACACACGTGCAGGAATAGAGGATTAACAAAAGATTATCATTAAAAGAACTTTGTCGTACCTTAGTCTCTTGCAATAAAGAAAATAACTACTACTACCACTACTACTACTACTACTACTACTACTACTACTACTACTAAAAATAATCTAGCTATCCATTCTGCATCCACTTCTTAAGCCCTACGAGATGAGGACGAAAAATGACAAAAGGATGACAGATGAGGAAAGAAGAGACGCTTAAGAGGAAAGAGAGCAAGAGGAGACCAGGGAAACATTTTATAAGGTGAAGGAGACGCGACAAGACTAAGAAGAACAGGCGACCCAAAAGGAGGGAAAATAATGAAGTTAAAAATAAGACAAGGAAATGTAGGCTTCACAAAATGAGGAAGAGTGGTGAAAAAGGACTCTGGTGAATGATAAGAAGAGGAGAGAAATTTGCAAGAGGAGGAGAAAGAAACTAAGGAACAAGAGAGAGGAGGAAGAGGAGGAGGAGGAAACGGTGGAGTGAGCAAGATTGATAGCTGAGTAAAAGATGCAACGTCTCCTTGTGTCTTCCACGCTGACCGCACCGGAGGAAAGATACGATACGGGAAAAAGAGAACGAAAGAGACAGAGAGGCGAAGAATAAAGACAGAGGATAAAATGCGAGAGAGCGAAGGATCTACTCTGCCATGTCCGGGGTGAAGGAAATCGAGAGGAAAAGATCCAAAAATAAGGGGAAAATAAGAGTAAATATTCCTTGTCCTAAAAAAGTCGTGCCCACAAAAATAAGTTAAATATGTTTCCTCCATCCGCCTCCTTGTGGCCATGAATCAGGTAATCAAAAAGAGGGTTTCCAGGGACTTGATTCACATTCTGACCCTTTATTTTGTGTGAGAGGTCGAGGAGGAGATGGAAAAGGAGGAGGAAATGGAAAAGGAGGAGGAGGAGGAGGAGGAGCAGGAGCAGGAGCAGGAGGAGGGGGAAATGAAGAGGGAGGAAAGAAAAAGGAGAAGCAGCAGTAGCATGGAGGAGAAGGAGAAGGAAGAGGAGGAGGAGGAGGAGGAGGAGGAGGAGGAGGAGGAGGAGGAGGAGGACGAAGAAGAAGCACAACAAGCAGCAGCAGCAAGCGAAGCAGCAGTGGCATTCATATTACTTTGAACCAAACAACAATGAAATCCTTATTTTGCTGCTTCTAAATTAACTCCGGCTAACGAACTGGTAAAGAGATAAGATAGTACAACAGAAGGCTCCTCCCCATCACCACCACCACCACCACCATCAGCACCACCACTCCATCAAGCTCATAAAGGCATGGAAATAGTTGAGAAAATTACCCTGCAGTATGAAAAAAAAAAAATCATATATATATAATTTCCAAATAGAGGGATGATAGAAAAGACTATAATTCGCTTTATGGGAACTCAACTCGGCGTGTGGTATGAAAATTAATTGATTTAAAAGTAGAATTAAATAAAGCAAAAATATATTGGTAAGAGAGAGAGAGAGAGAGAGAGAGAGAGAGAGAGAGAGAGAGAGAGAGAGAGACGAATGAGGAATGAAAGGAGGAATGCCAAGAGAAGAAGGAAGAAGAAGAAGAAAAAGCAAAGGAAGAGTATCAGAAAGACGAAAAACGAGAAAGAGGAGAGATGCCAAGAGGAGGAAGAGAAATAGGAAGAGGAAGAGGAGAGGGAAGTAAGAGAGGGAGGAGGAGGAGGAGGAGGGAAGCATGGGATTAACAGGGTCAATATGTAGTATCGCAGGTCTTGTTTACCTTTAATAACTGCACAGGCATGACGATACTCTGAAGTTTGTGTGGGTCTTCATTTTCATTTTGGTTTCCCTTGCCTTTAATTACTCTCTCTCTCTCTCTCTCTCTCTCTCTCTCTCTCTCTCTCTCTCTCTCTCTCTCTCTCTCTCTCTCTCTCTCTCTCTCTCTCTCTCTCTCTCTCTCTCTCTCTCTCTGAGCTAAACTACTCCCTCGAAATAAACTTGTTTCAAATGTGCTTTTCTGTTTTTCTTCTTTCTTTTTGCTCGGAAAATTGTCTGGCTTACACAGCAAAAATCCTTAACATGCATGAGAGAGAGAGAGAGAGAGAGAGAGAGAGAGAGAGAGAGAGAGAGAGAGAGAGAGAGAGAGAGAGAGAGAGAGAGAGAGAGAATGATAAAAAAAAGTAAATTGTGTAGTTTAAAAATGAAAAATGCAGAACACAAACTAAATACAAACAGGAAACTACGTACAGCAAGAATTTTGAGAGAGAGAGAGAGAGAGAGAGAGAGAGAGAGAGAGAGAGAGAGAGAGAGAGAGAGAGAGAGAGAGAGAGAGCACTATACACTCTTGCCTCTCACTGTAATGACGTAATGCTGGGCCGAAAAATGTGTCAGAGGACGTCACCAGCTTTTTTATCACATTGCGAGCCACACCTGAGCCGTAAAGAGCAGGTAAATTATTCAAAAGGTCATCTGCCTCTTGTGATCTTATCTGCCGTTTGCGTGTCCGTTTCGTGTAGGGAAAAAAAGAAAAAAACAGGAATTAAGTTAAAGGTTAATGGTTTAGCCCTTCCATTGCGGTAACCAACAATTCGCAGCAACACAGGCACAATACAAGGTCTCTACAAGCACCTAAAAGGAATGAAAAGATGGATTATATGAGCTTTCCAGTGTCTGACCTATATGGTATTCAAACGTGGCTGTAGAATGAAAGGAAGCATCTCAGAGTAGTTAGTGGTGAATGAAAGGTGTGGCAAATAGCAGTCAAAGGGTTAGATTTGGGTTAAAAGTTATTCTTGTTATGATTAGGTTTTGTATATTTATTTTATTTTATTTTTTATTTTTTTGTGTGGGGGGAGCGGGGATGTTAGAAATGCTTGGCTCTGATTACGGTAGAAAATGTTTCTTATCTGATTGGATATAGTATGTATCGTTGAAAGTGGATGGAAAATGTTTGGCTCTCTCAGTTGAAAATGTTTAGTTTCTCATTAGTTATAAAAAAAAAAAAAATCTTAAATGTGTAGTGTTTGAATGGAATTTAAATCATTTGATTATGAAATGGTGTATTAATGTAAGGTTATTTTTTTATTGACTCTACAAATATCTAGTTATGATTGAGGCTTAAAAACATACCATTCTGGGTAGAGATTGTGAATTATATAGACATAACTTAAAAATAGATTTATCAACGTTAACTGAAAATGTTTACTTCTGAGTATAATTTAAAAAGTAGAGTATAGGTCTGAATTATATTAAAGATAAGGATTAATTTTCCAGGAATAGCTAAAACTATTACATTTCATTTCATTCCATTAATCACGTGTACATGTAATACCGTCGACTTTGACAAATGCAGGAAAAATTACATAAACATATTAAGGAAAAAAAGGAACGGTCGTAGTAGTAGTAGTAGTAGTAGTAGTAGTAGTAGTAGTAGTAGTAGCAGTAGCAGATAAACATAAGAGCATAAGAAAATAGGGAAGTTGGAAGAACCCATCAGACCTACACGTGGCAATCCCTGTTCGAAACATCCTTACTATTTCCACTCATCACCCCCATGTAGTAATACCAGCCGTAGCAGCAGCAGCACCAGTAGTAACAGTAACAGCAACCACAATAACAACACACACAAACCTCCAAAACAACATTAAACTGAAACGAAAACAGATAAAGAAATGAAGCACCACCATCACAACCACCATCACAACCACCACCACCACCACCTCGGCATTTCACACCAAACTCGGCCTTTCCGCTGCTTCTCCCCTGCCCTGCTCAGCTCTCCCTGGGCGTCATTAAACTTGTAACGTAGTGTATTTCTTCCTCGGTGGCCGCTAAGTTATGGCCGTGAGTTGTGACCGTGCTGATGGTCCCCGTGTGCGGATGAGACACACACAGAGAGAGAGAGAGAGAGAGAGAGAGAGAGAGAGAGAGAGAGAGAGAGAGAGAGAGAGAGAGAGAGAGAGAGAGAGAGAGAGAGAGAGAGAGAGAGACTGACTGACTGACTGACTGACTGACTGACTGACTGATTTACTTAATTTGGAACAGTTTACAAGGCTAGAAATAAAGGAAAGCGAAATTTAGGCAAGAGAAGTTGAATGAAAAATAGTATTTATGAGAGAGAGAGAGAGAGAGAGAGAGAGAGAGAGAGAGAGAGAGAGAGAGAGAGAGAGAGAGAGAGAGAGAGAGAGAGAGAGAGAGAGAGAGAGAGAGAGAAGAATTGGATGAAGGGATGGAGGGAAAGGATGGAGGAAGAGAGAGAAGAATTGGATGAAGGGAAGGGAGGGAGGGAGGGAGGGAGAGAGGAGAGAAGGGAAAAGGCAATTAAGCTAAGGGTCTGCCAGGCGTCCAGATTCTCAGCGGGTTGCAAAGGAGTGCAGTGCCTCGGGGCCGCGCCATTTTCAGTACGGAAAGGTATATTACACTTTTGTCAGTAGAAAAATATATTAGTGAAATTCCAGAAACGTCATGCATGTGTCAGAGAGAGAGAGAGAGAGAGAGAGAGAGAGAGAGAGAGAGAGAGAGAGAGAGAGAGAGATTAAGATTCTATGAAGCTGAAAGGATATAAAGACATATCTCTGGATTTTTAAATGCATTGGAGAAAATAAAAGAAATAAACATAAAAAAAATAGAAGAAAACTTCCCATTTTTACATTTTTGTGGGGTCAAAAAAACCAGTGTTGTTATTTTTAATTAATAGAAAGAAAAATCAAACTATCCTTTTTTTTCAGTTTTCTCATGTAGAGTTCAAAAGAAAGCCAGCCATTTATAAGGAAATGTAGAGAACCGGGTACTCATTTTTCGTTTACCATGAAAAATCGAATGGAAAGCATTTTTTTTTTTATTGTGGAGTTGAGGCTTTTAAATTTATAGAAAGAATGAATAAGAAACATCATATTCTTTATTTTTATTTTTATTTATTTATTTATTTTTATTTATTTTTTTTTTGCAAAACGGAAGAAAGAAAAAATACCCGCTAGTTTTTTCAGCTAATCGAGAAGGAAGACAATAATTTTTTTTTTGTGATCGTTTGCATGATTAATACCAAGAAAAAAAAAAAAACATGATACTCTTTATTTACTTTTCAAAACAGAAGAAACTAACAGAAAACAAGACCTTTAAGTTTTTCATCAAATCAAGAAGGGAGACTATAAGTTTTTACATGATCTTTTACACGATTGATACCAAAAAAAAAATCATCCTATTCCTTATTTACTCGTACTTCTCAAAACCGAAGAATAAAAAAATAAATAAAAATACCCACTAGTTTTTAGTCTAATCAAGAGACAAGACAATAACCTTTCTGATCCTTTGCATGACTAATACTAAGAAAAAACAACTGCATCAAGACGTTAGCGTGCAGAGTCCTCCTATGGCCACTTACCACCGTGACTTACACCCTCGTAATAACTTCATCATCCCCCTGAAGTCACTGCCTGCCGCCCGCTGTCTGACCGCTGTAATAAGAAGTGCAGACATTCTCAATTGAAAAATACGGGATAATTTAAACAACAGCGTTAATAGGAAGAAAACACAGCCTCGAATATTCTCTCCGCCCTCTTCTGGTTCCCCCTGCAGCGTTCCTCGACCCCCATTTATTTGAGAATCTCCAGTAAATTATAAAGTTGGCGGGATGGACGAGACAGGAATAGCGGCATCGTAATGTTCGTGAATAACTGGATTGGGAATGGTTGGGTAATTTCCTTCTTTTTACTCTCTCTCTCTCTCTCTCTCTCTCTCTCTCTCTCTCTCTCTCTCTCTCTCTCTCTCTCTCTCTCTCTCTCTCTCTCTCTCTCTCTCTCTCGGTCTCGCTCCCTGCAAAATTTACACTTCTTGCTTTAGTATTATTTCTTTTTTCCCAATTTTTACTCTCTCTCTCTCTCTCTCTCTCTCTCTCTCTCTCTCTCTCTCTCTCTCTCTCTCTCTCTCTCTCTCTCTCTCTCTCTCTCTCTCTCTCTCTCTCTCTCTCTCTCTCTCTCTCTCTCTCTCTCTCTCTCTCTCTCTCTCTCTCCCTCCAAGATTAACATTTCCTGCATTACTACACTTGTTTTTCTTATTTTACGTTCCTCTTTTTTAATTGCCGATGCAGCAAAAGGTTAAATTTCCCACTATAGCGTTTCCTCTGCTCGTATATCGTGTTGTTGTCTCGTTTACTCTTGGCTGTGGTGGTGTTTTACTTTGTTGAGTGGAGTTAAATGCATTTCAGTGCCTCTCAGTCTAGTTAGAATGCATACCACAACCAACAAACAAATTTATAACCACACTCACTCCACCTACACTAACGTTATCACTTCTAACTCCACCACACCACCTTACTACTGTTGTTACTTTCTCTTAACCTCCACCACAATCACCACGAGTAATTTCAGTGGTGATAGTTTAGTTATATTATCATTACTATTATTACTACTAGTTTTTATTGGGGGGGCTTTTTTTTCTTTAAATTCATTCACTGTTTTGTTATTATTCTTCTATTGTATTTCTTTTCTTTTTCTTTTTCTTTTGTCCAGGCTTTTAGTGTTCTTGTGATTCGTTATGCTTCTTGGTTTTACTTCGTTTCTATCCACTTTTTTTTTATCCTCTTTTTTCTTGCTACTACCATTATTATTAGTCCTGTCACCACCATCACCATCACCACCACCACCACCACCACCATTAGCAAAGCCAGATAGGGAACGTAAAAGGAAGGTTATCGTGAACTTTACAGCTTTTCCTTTACGACATAATTTCTAGGCTGTTCTGATTACCCTGAGAGAGAGAGAGAGAGAGAGAGAGAGAGAGAGAGAGAGAGAGAGAGAGAGAGAGAGAGAGAGAGAGAGAGAGAGAGAGAGAGAGATTTTCTTCCAGGGATAATGCATCGTGTTTTCTTTAATGAGAAAAAGTTTGGTGTCTTGATGCATGACACACACACACACACACACACACACACACACACACACACACACACACACACACACACACACACACACACACACACACACACACACACACACACACACACACACACACACACATTTATTTTCATTTAGGTTTTATTTCGAAACACAATTGTGGTTCCTTACTTTGAAGCTGTACTCGAGAAGGCTTATTTTTTTCTTTTGATGTCATTGTTTTCCTTTTTTTCGTATTTTGTTTTTGTCTTCCTTTATGTGGCTCAAGTCTCTTCTCTTCAATCTTTAGTTTATTTATTTTTTCTATATGTTTGTTATTTTTTATCTGTTTCATGTTTTTTTTTTTGGCTTTTCTCTTTAATTTCATGAGTTTTTATCATTATTCCTCATTTGTATTTTTTTTTCTCCGTTTTGATTTAGTGTCTTGCATTTATTTAGTTTTTTTCCACGTTTTTTTTTTTTTTTTTTGTACGTTTAAATCATTATTATTCTATTGAGTTTATCTATGTTCTGTTTATTTTTTACGTCCAGTTTCTTAGTGTTCCTATGTTTGGTTTAGTTTCTTCCATTTTTTTTTTTTTTTTCATTTAGTTTCTTCCACTTTTTTTTGTTTTGCTTCCCGTTTCGGCTTTTAGTTTCTGTTATTTACTTATTTTCTTTGCATCTTCTATCTTCTTTTCTTGTGTGTTTCGCTTTTCGTTCCGTCTTTTAGTTGATCTCATGTTTAGTTTCTTTCCATCTATTATCCTTGTTTTTATCGTTTTCCGTTTCATCTTTAATCAGAGGGATATATTACACAAGTTTCCCCTCCACAGCTACACTCCACAAGGCTGCTGTCAGCAAATTTTCATCCACACCAAGTAAAACCGTGAACTCAAAACTTTTAAAATATGCAAATTCTCTCCAGCCAGCTGCACTAACACCACTCTTTCTCTGTCTCCATCTCTTTTCTTCCGTCTCTCCTCTATCTCTCACCCCGCCACTTCCCAGCCTCCTACATCAATCTCACAGTCTCTTCCTCAGCCTCTTCTCGCCACAATCATCCCTCCAGCCCCTCGCCCAGCCATTTAGGGATCCCACCGAGGCCATAATGTCCCTCACAGTCACTAACAGTCCTCTTCCATCTTGGCGCCTCACCATTTCGTCTCTCGTCTCCGCAGCGGCAGCCATTCATCCCTCATCCCTGGG